>NC_045593.1:29723210-29989563 GCF_009819795.1 Aythya fuligula
TGGTTGATAGTCGGCTGAATATGAGCCAGCAGTGTGCTCAGGTAGCCAAGAAGGCCAACAGCATCCTGTCTTGTATAAGAAACAGTGTGGCTAGCAGGGCTAGGGAGGTGATCGTCCCCCTGTACTCGGCTCTGGTGAGGCTGCACCTTGAGTACTGTGTTCAGTTTTGGGCCTCTCACTACAAGAAGGACATTGAGGTGCCAGAGAATGTCCAGAGAAGGGCGACCAAGCTGGTGAGGGGTCTGGAGAACAAGTCTTACAAGGAGCAGCTGAGGGAGCTGGGATTGTTCAGCCTGGAGAAAAGGAGGCTCGGGGGCAACCTTATCACTCTCTACAGGTTAAAGGTTAAACCTTAAAAGAGGCTGTAGTGAGATGGGGATTGGTCTATTCTCCCACGTGCCTGGTGACAGGATGAGGGGGAATGGGCTAAAGTTGTGCCAGGGGAGGTTTAGGTTGGATATGAGGAAAAACTTTACTGAAAGGGCTGTTAAGCATTGGAATGGGATGCCCAGGAAAGTGGCCAAGTCACCATCCCTGGAGATAATTAAAAGTCTTTTAGATGTAGAGCTTAGTGATATGGTTTAGTGGAGGACTTGTTAGCGTTAGGTCAGAGGTTTGACTAGGTGATCTCGGAGATCTCTTCCAACCTAAATGATTCTGTGATTCTGTTACTCTTGCGATGAAGAATTTAATAATTCATCGAAGTATCTGAACAATAGTTACACATACTGATTCACAGAATTAGATACAAATTCCGATATAATTTTCATTAGTCAAATGTAAAAGATGCATGTGAATAACTGAAGATTTATGATGATAAGCAGTGTTCAAAAACATAGACTAAAAACAGAAAATTCAGAGGTAATACTTTAAAACACTTAGGAACACAAAAAATTTCAACCTTATTTGTTATTGAGGATTACTAAAAGTACCTGCAGTTTCATGTTCAACTAAGCTGATTTTAGAAGTTAAATTAGCTCTGTTCTGTTTCTTCTTCTGCATACATATTCATTTATTATGTGCACATAAATAACTTTCAGCATTAGTAAAATCTGTCTTCTGTATTTTAAGTTTAGCAATCTATAATTAAACAAGCTGCATGTTGCTGTGACCATCTTCAGCCTACTTCCTGTACATTTACTACACCCATGATCAGTACAATAATTTGAATTGGATAAAAATAAAAAAAAATTACTTAACAGGAGCTCACACACCTAAATATTTCAGAAGCCTATTAAACATAAAAACACGCTGAATGAGAGGCATACACTCAAATGAAAAATAAAAATTTCAGAAATACGTAGGATGTCACAGACTTCTCCAGGGGAGGGTAGTGAATGGTAAGAGACCCTCCTTTCTTTCCCAGAATCTTCTAGGAACTTCATATATCTACGAGTCTGCAAGATGAATCGCTGTGATCTTTCAATGCACAAAAGTGGTATGAAGTTCTGCTATCCTATTCCTCAAGAACTTCACTAGGCAAAATTTTCTTCAAAACATCAGTTATGAAGAAAATATAATCTTGGCCCTCGTGAAGTCTTGTAAACTAAATGCTTAAAGCATATGAATAGCAGCTTCCAACACAATATGCTTTTGACCTCTAACATACATTATGCATGTATGCATCAAGTCACAAATAGGGAAACCTAATTCAAAGAGCAGTTTAAATCTCACGTCAGCCATCAGTGAAAAATGAGGGTCAACTGTTTTAACAGACGTAGAATATCTGTGTTACTTGGGTCCAGGATCATAACATAATTTGTATTTGATATCAGAAAACAGAAGGGTTCTCTAAAAGAAGTGTGTGTGTGTCTACGTTTCTCAACTCAAGAAGAAATATTTCTTGATTCATGTTCTGTAATCATGTCTATTGAAAATGGTCTCATGGAAAGTACCACTGACCCTATCTTCTGTCTGAATCAGTACAGACTGTCTGGCTCTGTTGTTCTCCTGTTTCTTGCTTGCTTTCCTTCAGAATTTTGTTCTCACTTCTCTGTAACTGGCTTCCAGCAAATCAGCTAATTAAATACCACAGCGGTGACAGTGAATTTCAATGAGTACTATGTGATTACTCTGTGGACTCTTGCCAGTCTTCCAGCTCAGACAACAGACAAGTTCTACGCTGTTCAGCTGAAGCTACTTCATGGTGTTTCTGCATGTACTGCCTACTGACCCAGCAAAAGATGGGTTAGCATCATACTAGATGCTGTACAAGCACAGTAGATAATTATCCCTGCAAGTATTTGCAATAAAGCAAATAAGCAATAAAGGGGAGGGCAGGATATAGGGAATGAAAAAATGTAACTGTTGTAAAGATGTCAATCTCATGATTTTCATTTAATGAGAAGGTTTCATTGAGGTAATAGCTAAAGAGAAATAATAATGAAGGGATGAGGTGAAGACTGTAAGGGAGCAATAAGGAAGGGAGGAGTGGCAAAAACCTTTGATTTGTGCAGGGCAGAGAAATTCATAGAAAATTCTCTGTGGAAAGTTTCTCTCTTTAACTGTTTCAGCAGATGTGTCTTTGAATATTTGAATGCAACTTTATCCTGAACTTGATTTATTCAAACTGTTTTCTAAACTCAATTTGGAGAAAAGTCATCACCTAATCCTGTATACCCAAATCAGTGATATATCTTCACTGCAGGATCTAGGTTTACAGAACAAGAATCAGGCAAAGACAACCCTGTTTGTGCCATGGCTTATTCTCAGTGATCAGCACTGAGGTGGAAGTTTTAAAGAAGATTGACCTGGAGATCCTGCAGCCCTCAGATAACAGATTTCTAAATTCCAAATCCTGAGAAGGTTCATATCCAACACCTTTTAAAAAGTACCACCAGAGAAAAGAATGAAGAACAAAACCCCGACAACCAAACAGAAAACAAAACAAAAAAAACTATTACAATTAAGGATAAATTATCTGTATGTTTCTAATAAATTGATATAAGGTCTTTCAAATAATTAATTCTGAAGTTCCATGTATATTATTATACTATAAGAGCATAATACCTAGACATTCTGTATAACATTAGCAGAGTGTATGACTAGGTGTAGTTATGACTAAGTGTATGACTAGGGAGTAATCATGACTTTAAAATTCAATAACAAGAATCTTCTTGGGAAGAAAGTACAGATTACCCTTTCAAGAGGTCCAATTTTAGCACTTTTGACTAAACTAGATACAGGTAATTTTGGAGCTGAACAAATGAAATCTTAATCCTTTAAATTCCTTCTCCATCTTTGCAACACAACTAAACAAGGTCCCTTTGATTTTTTCCTTGGAACGGAAATTCAGCTTTGATCAGTTTCTCTACATATATACCTAAGGAGTTACAGGATGAATTTTGTTACTTGCTCTGCTCGTGAGCATCTTGTCATTGAGATTTTATTTCACACTTGCAATTACTGTTTAAGAGAGTTCCCATGCTCCTGTACAGACCAAATTAATGCTCTTAATGACATTCCTTCCATGAAACACTCACTCACTTTCCTTATTGTGATTCTTGTCATTTGAAAGCTGACTTGCTAAGTTGTACTTTTTTTTTCTTCTAACATTTTGCACATGAAAGCAACAGGTTTATTGATTATGTGCTGTCCAAAGTATACAACCACTAGAAAAAAAAAATAAAAAAAAATCATGCATGCTGTCACAATTCATAGTAATATTTTCACTGTAAATTTTCCCAAACAGATTTTCAGGATTTTTTGCATAAATCTGATATAAAGATAAGTGATATTGTTATATGTCAGTACCGAGTTCTTTGAGGAAAAGAGAGTTATTGTTTTATTTTGTCTTTAGTTGTGATATACAAACTCCTTGAGAGGCTAAATACATCCAGCCTCTGCAGCCGTAATTAGGAAAAAAAGTGACAGAGACTTGCAGTGTATTTCCTGTGTGGAAACAATCAAGCTGAATGGAGTATCGTCTTTATGGATGGCAAAATTCAGTGATACAGGTCTAGCTTTGGTGCAAACATCCTACATTTGGACATTGTGATTTAGCAGAATCAGTCCTGGAATGATTACAAGAACAGACTCTGTATATAGTCATTCTCAAAATACCATGTGTGAGAACAGCTTTCCATTTGGTATCCACCAAGGCTCAGCTTCTTAAACATTTCAGGAGTTTAGTTTCAGTACCTTGCTGTCCTAATCAGTTATACCACGCTCATGCAAAAATGTGAATTTTCATTTCAACTGCAGTACAACTATCTTATTAAAAAAAGTAAATAAAACCTATTCTGAATTGTCCTGTTAGTTCATTCTAGCACATATACTGGACTAGTTTACAGAATAGTACACTTTAATTCCTTTGTTTTGTTGCAGAGCTATTGTACTTACTTGCTAATGCAGAGACAGAAAAGAACATGACATTCCAAAATGCACTCTTTCCTGTGATTTATTCTGCCTTTAACAGCATGTGGTAAGACTACTCTGCATTTTAGTATAACCATATAAATAAGAAAATAAAAGTGTTTACTATAGTATCTGGATGAAAAAAAAAAAAAGGTTAGTATATGTATTACAGCCCACTTCCAGAAGCACGTTGATTTACCATTTGTTCTTGCAGCGAAATGCTAAAACTCTTGCAACTTCATGTGTTCCTCAACTCTAATGGGTTAATTGTGTTCTTCTTTTTCAGTTTCCCCTTACAGAATAAAGACAATCACTTCTTTTGTCTCTGTGGACCTCACCTTCTACGGATGGTACAAAACTGATTCAGAAAGTAATAACGTAAATCATACAAAATTGCTCCAAACAGCTGAGCAATTACTGAATTTCTTTTCTAGAGAGACTTTGCTGGTCATAAATTATATGCAAAAGTTTGTAGTAATGTAGGCATCAGGTTTGGATTTACAATACCTTTAGCAACCCAAGAATCTCTCCAGTCACAACTCAAAGTATATCTAAGATGGCCTAAGTCCAAGCACTAATCTGCTTTGGTGTCATCAGTTGAAATTCATGGCTTTTCCTGTTAAGTCCTGTGCTGATGGTGCCTTTATGTTTTGTTTTGTTTGTTTTTTGACATCTATGAAATTAAAAAAAAATGCACTCTTTAGCTTAATTTTTGTTCATGATGCAAATACACAAAGCAGCATTTTACTCATCATAAAAAATAAAAGAGAAAAAGACAGAGAATATTTCCAAAAGGGCTTTGGGAGGTCTAGTCTCTTGGTTTAAAAAATTAGATTTTTTTGCAACTGCAAGATTTATAAATATGTCAGGCTGTGCTGTAAAGTAAAAAGTGTAAAGTAAAGTAAAAAGTATTTCAATTAGGAGTATAATATGTAATCTAAAGTAAATGATTAATATAACAATTTTCTATAGTTTAGCATTAAATACCAGCTGCTACTTCTTCACCTAGAATTAGAATATGATACAGTTTTATAATCTGAAATTTTAAATTCTATTGCTTCTTTTTAGCTTAGAAATGTGACAAAAAGTATTGCATGTAAAAAAAGAAGAAATTCTCTATGGCCTTGTCATAATTTAAGCAGCAGACATTAGAAAAATAATAATGCTTGAAGACTATCATCCTGCTTAGGAGCATGGGGTGTGCAGTGAACAGCAAAGCACAACATTTTGTCACCCATACAGGTGTACCAGTAGAGTACTTTTGTACATAAAGGCCCTCATTCACCAAGTTGTTCCACCCTGATGTATTTTATTTTTCCTTGCCTCTTTCTTAACAATTAGGTAATTATTTCTGTATTTGTCATGCCTTCCACTCCTATTAACCCTGTCTCACCTCACCAGCCTTTTCTGTGACTCCAACTCCTTTCCAAAACCTGTCTCTTGCCAATGGTGGAACAACTGACAACCTGTGCCACAACAAGGTTAGAATGAGGTGCACTGACTGGACAGGGCATCTCCACTGGCCTGAGTGGGTGCCTTGTAACTACTTTTCCCTTCACAGAAGAACTTTTGCTCCTTATTTATACCATCAACTTCCACATGAGCTACAGGGACTTCAGGTGTGCTCCAGGACAAAACTTGCCATCCTTGGTCCTTCTCTGGCTGGACAGAATCTGCAATAGAGAAACTTTTCTTCTACTGAAGAGGAGAAAGAAAGAGAAAAAAAGTTGAGGAATAGTGGCAACTGGAAGATCAGTCTACTCCCAGCTTTAGGAAAATTCTCTTTGTATGTGTATCAGACCTATCCTCCATGTTCAGGCTGTAAATGTCTTAAAACCATTTTGGTTATCTGCAGTCTACAGACAATTATGAACTGAACTACAAATTTATTTTATGGAGCTCTGCAGTGGTGTTTTAAAATCTCTATATTTCTCAGAAGCTGCAGTGCTCATTGGTAAAGTACTTCAATGTACCTTTATCCTTTTATTCACATTAACGTCTTATTTAAGGTAGGCTTTCTAAATTTAAGGTTCAGCTTACCTAAATGAGGTTTCTACTTTGTCAGCTAAATTTTTGTTTGAGTAATGCCAAATATTGCTTGAATGGATAACCCCAGGCTGTTATCTTGTAATGATTTAATATTCTTTCCAGGTGTGTTCTTTCAGTGTCCTTTCTTGCTGTAAAGAAGTCTCATGCTCTGACATATTCTCTTTCCTGCAAGGCATATTTTCAGAAAAGTGGACATCATTTTCTGAGCACTTTCTTTCATGCTATGTTCAAGCTCCGTATCATTGTAATAGTAATGGTACTATGTTAGATTTCTTCAGACAGACCTAGTTCAAGGAGTGTACCCTTAATGGGGGATGACAGAACAAGTGGCAGGAGAAGTCTGGAAAGTGCTTACAGAGAACATTTACTTCACGTTCCTACCGGAGATCATTCACTTTCAACTTTCATTGAAAATATTGCTGTCTGGCATTTAGCTATTTTTTCCCAAACGCCTCCAGTGCTCCTATTGCATAGCTTCTGCTGGCAATATAGTCCAGGAATTCATTGCAATACTGTTCTTATTGATCCTAGGTTTTCCTAACAATCTCCCTTACAGAAAAGAAGTTTCAATATCCATGAAGGATAGAAAAAGTACACATTGATCCTTTTCAATAACATCTTTATGTATTCAAAGAATATATATATCTGCATTCCTCTCTTTTTCACTCTGTTGCTTAGTGAAAACTAACACAGCCTTTTAATGTTGTCTAGATCACTTTCTAAAATTCTGGTTATTCACACTGGTCTTCTTGGATTCCAGAGGCTAATTTTTTCATCTGGACCTATTTACTTGAACTGCAGTGGGAAATATCACTGGCCCAAGAATGAGCTAACAATGGTATCTGTTATCTTACAGATAGTGCTCTACGGGTACGTCCTTGTGTTCTAAAAGTCCCCTTTGCAGCATAACAGCATTATTTAATGATATTCAGCTTGAGGTTCATTATTGTATTCTTTTTTTTGTTTCCTGAAAATTTGTTATGTGGCCAAATGTTAGCAGCCCCCTACAGGGTTCATTATTCCTGCCTAATTACAGTCTCCCATACTGAGTCTTAATGAAAAGCACTTTAAAAGCTTTTTCAAGATAGCTTTGTATTCTGACCCTATTCCTTCAAGTTACACATATTCACCCAGCTTCATCTGAAAACAGAATAAATATGCATCAGACTGCTACACTACCTGCTTGGCTAGACATGAGAGATCCCTGTGAAACTACACTCAAGATATATCCCTCTATCTGACATGAATCACTGGGGTTTTCAGACATGGTACCTCTGGCAGGATTACTCAGCCTGTTTGCTATTCACTCTTCATCAGTTCTATGATTACATTTCTCCAATGATCGTAATATGTATCACATACAAGCATCATAAACCTTCATAAAGAACAGTCACAGCATCCATGAATTCAATAAATGTTCTCTCATGAGTGGCACTGGGCTTGGAAAAATGAAGAGAAAAAAAAGAAAAAAGAAAATAAAACAATTGGTGTTTAGAATAAAACTGTGCTTTTAATAATAGAGCAGATAAATGTAAGCAAGGATGATGTCATGTGTATATCATTGCTCAGTTGAAAGAATCCAAATAATTTCTTCAGTTGTCTGACTACAGTCCTTATTTACACACACTGACTCACAGATAAAAGAATTTGTGGAGGGAGGAATCACTTGAATCATGCAAGCCTGACTCGGCATCATTGATAGACCTACTCACTGTATTTTTCTGAAGTCTCAGCTCAGCTGGATTTGCATGTTTGTAGTGATAACCTCTACTGCCCCCTTGTCTGTCTAGTCTGCTAACACATTATTCATGCCATCAGAATTTTTTCCTACCTCAACATCTAATGCCTAAGAAAATATAGTGTGACCAAGTATATGAGTCAAGTTCTCTCAACCTATTTTCACTTGGTGTCAAAGCATACCTACCCAGTGTAAGATTACTAATCTATTTTTGGACCTGAAATTTTCAGAGAATGTCTTTTTTATTTAAGAAAGCAGTTTCTGAATGAAAAACTCGGTTGCTTAACGTCCACTGGAAATATCAAACACTACGTAGTGAAGACAGTTGTTAAAAGAAAACCTTTTGAAGACAGTTAAATGTCATTTGATTGGCCAAATAAGATTTGTACGTTAAACATGTCTATGTCTATTTCCTCTAAGAGTACCTTACAATGGCATGCAAATCTGGAGTGAATGTCCCTAGTCATGTTTCAAGGGTAAGTGAACATGATGTAGAGTTTGAAACCTGTATTTATGATGTATATTTTTTCTCTGATTATGTTTTAATTTTAGCTAGAGCTTCAAAAGTACATGGACTGAAAGTGTTAAAAAAAAAAAAAAAAGAAAAAAAAAGAAAAGAAAAGAAAAGAAAAGAAAAGAAAAGAAAAGAAAAGAAAAGAAAAGAAATAAAATAAAATAAAATAAAATAAAATAAAATAAAATAAAATAAAATAAAATAAAATAAAATAAAATAAAATAAAATAAAATAAAATAAAATGTTTTCATCTTCCTAAATTTTTGTCCTTCCTGGTCAAATGCAGGTACCATAAGCAAGCTCTGCCTTATATGAAGACTGATGTTAGCTTTAGTACAGCCCTGACACTGTTCAGAATTGACTTAAGGTCTAAATCCCCAAGTTGTACACTGTGTGAAGGAATCTCTTGTTTCTGACTACTTTATGAGTGCAGCTAAAACCTTTGTATTAGAGGCTTGATCCTAGCACTTTTAACATATTATATTGTACATATCTCCACGAGAACTGTAACACTGCAATTTATTCTCTCTTATAGGTTAGCCCATGTCATTTTGAGAAACTGTCAGCAGTACCTGGGCCGCACAACAGTACCTGAAGGCTGTACCAGCCATGCCCCTGCTGCCACCTAGGCCTGCATGGAGCAGTGGTAACAGTGCTGTGGCAGGGGCACAGCCTTGGTCTCTGATTATAGCCTTGCCATTCCTCTCCAGCAGCCCTGCCAGCAACACAGAGCAATATTGGCTTCCCTGAAGTGAATCACACATTCAAAATATCCAGCTTCTATTTCTGGTGTTTGGGTGCTTTTGTTCTCCCCACCAAACCCCTTATTTTTATTCTTTTTTTCCTTTCGTTTTTAAAATGAAATCTCAAAAGATACTGTGAAGGACAAAGGCATGTCCGGTTCCTCTGAAACTATCTTTGCCTCCACTATCTGTGGAGGCATTTCACGAAGTCCCTCATACACCCTTCTCAGCCTTCTCTCCAGATGTGCTTCCCAGCAGGAACCTGAACACAGACATCAAGTCTAAGTTCAGCAAAATGTCCACTATATGGGTAAGTGGATGAGTCACCTCTTCAGGTAACAGGCCTTAAAATACAAGCTCACTATAGTCATTTATATTTTGGTTTAAAGCAAACATAGATGGCAGAGTGGGGTAGGCTATTTCAGCAAGGATGTTCTTTCACTCTGCTGTGTTCCAGCCTTGTATACTGGGCATCAGCCTGCCTTGCAGGTTTTAAACACTGCTGCTTTATCTCATGCTTCAACCAGGCTGGTCAGGCACATCATAGGAAAAATGTCAGACAATGCCAACTAGACAAACCAGAAACTTTTCAAAGGAATAAGCACGTCGGAGTAAATGTTCACATGAAAACACCCTTTTTTCTTTTTTTTTTTTTCTGTTCTGTACACTGTTTTTGTACCCTTATATAGAATTTTTCCACCTTCAGTTCAAAACTATTTGCTATTAATGTATATGCAAATGAAAAGACAAGAAGAAATGCTTAAAAGATAATGCAACAGACATTTTGATTTACCAAATTTAAATGTTTCCATCTAATCTTTCCAGCTGCTTTAGATGCAGCTGTTTGGCAACACCATCTAATCCACTGTGGCCTGATATAGGCCATAATGGTTTTTGTACTGAGTTGTTTGTGTAAAGAATATATACTTTTGGCTTCTAAGCTACATTTGCGGTCATACACTATAACTGTTAAACCATGTAAGCTCTGCCATCTGAGCCACAAATTGTGAGTAGGCTAATCATAGCAGCTGTGCTGCTGTAGGTTGTGTCTGGCAGAGAACATGACTAAGGAGCCAGCTGTGGCCTGGAACGTTGACAGGAGGGATCAAACAGTAGACAGCCAGCCCCCATCCTTGAGTTAAGTACAGGCTCTTGCCCTGATATAGGTGTGGACCAAAACACTAGCTTAACCACGGACTATATTTGGCAAAGACGAAGACATCAGAAACACATCCCCAGCTAGATCTCCATGCTCAAATCCAGTTTCCAGAAGTGCTGTGAAAATGTGCTGCTCTTGCTGTGCCCAGGCTTGAGCATTTTTTCCACCTGTGAAAACTTTGCTAAGGAAAAGCAAATGCAAGACTCTGCTAGCTTGGTAGTATATTGTGAAGACTTAACAGATCGCAGAATGGAATAAATAATGGATGCTGTACAAATCACAAACATGAGCTGAAAAAGTAAGTATGCACAAAGTTTGCAAGATGCTGCTGTACGCTACATGAAAAGAACACCACCAAAATCTCTGAGGAAAGTCTTACAGAACAGCTATCCCAATCAGGAAACAAATTCCACATGAAAAAAGAATGCACTGTTGCATGTCACCATTATAGCAGAGCTCTTTTCAGTCTGGCAAATAAGTCTGAACCTGCAAATTTAAATACTCTGTTTACCTGTTGGCCAGAGATGTATTTACATGGTTTATGACATATTAGGACTTGTGAGGCTCCTGATAGACATAAGGAAAGTTTCAGACTTCAGAAGGTATATTTCTAACAAAAAAAAAAAAAGAGAGAAATTTTCTAGAATACTTTCTAAGGATGCAAGAATTTAAATTAATGCACTGTACACACAGTCTATACATGTGCAGGAGAAGCCAAGCTTTGTTTTAGATTTAAATTTCAACGGCATTCTGTAAGTCAGACTTTTGAACTAGTCTTCACCTTTTTATCTTGAATTTAAGGAACATCTGTGGTTTTAAATGTACATCTTCATAAATGTATGCAGTTAATTACTGATTTGCATTTATTACTTAGACCTACACTTCAGCATATACAGGACACCATGTTAAATAAGTCAAAAAATAGGTCTTTGTAAAGCTAACAAAGAAACAAACACACACACACACTGCACAGATGGTTGAACACAGTCCTCAACTGAAGAGTTAGATGCAGTCTGGGTCATGTTTCCTTATAGGAAAAAAATGCTCACTGTAGGAGAAGATCAAGTTGAAAGCCATCTAAACTAAAGGTGCACAAGTCCACAGGACCTGATAAGATGCATCCGGGGGTCCAGAGGGAACTGGTGGATGAAGTTGCTAAGTCACTATCCATCATATCTGACAAGCTGTGCCAATCTGGTAAAGCTCCCATTGACTGGAAGAGGGAAGATAAAACCCCAGTTTTTAAAAATGGAAAAAAAGATGACCCAGGTAACTATGGACCATTCAGTCTCACCTCTGTGCCTGACATAATCATGAAGCAGATCCTTCTGGAAACTATGCTAAGGCACATGGAAATGAAAGAGATGATTGGTAACAGCCAATATGGCTTCACTAAGGGAAAATTGTGCCTGACAAATCCAGTGGCCTTCTACAACAGGGTTACAATATTGGTGGATAGGGGAAGAGCTGCTGATATCATCTACTTGGACTTGTGCAAAGCATTTGACACTATCTCACATGATATCCTTGTCTCTAAATTGGAGATACATGGATTTGATGGATGGACCACTGGACGGGTAAGGAATTGGCTGGATGGCCGTACAAAAGGAGTTGTGGTCAATGGCCCAATGTCCAAATGGAGATCAGTAACGAGTGATGTTCCTCAGGGGTCAGTATTGAGACAGGTGCTGTTTAACATCTTTGTTGGTGACATGGAAAGTGGGACTGAATGCACCCTCAGAAAGTTTGATGATTACACCACCTATGTGGTGCAGTCGACACACTGGAGGGAAGGGATGCCACCCAGAGGGACTTGGGCAGGCCTGAGAGGTATGCATGGGCAAACCTCATGAAGGCCAAGAGCAAGGTCCTGCATCTGGGCTGGGACAATCCCAAGAACAAATACAGTCTGAGCAGAGAATAGATTAAGAGCAGCCCTAATTAAAAGCACATGGGGGCATTGATTGACAAGAAGCTCAACATGAGCTGGAAATGTGTACCTGCAGCCCAGAAAGCCAACCATTTTGTGGGCTCCATCAAAGGAAGCATAGCTGGCAGGTCGAGGAAGGTGATTCTCCCCCTTTACCCTGTTCTTCTCATACCCCACCTATAGTACTGAGTTCAGCTCTGGGGCCCCCAGCACAAGAAGGACATAGAAGAATTAGAACGAGTCTAGATCAGGGTGATGACAATGTTCAGAGGGCTGGAGCACCTCTCCTATGAAGACAGGCTGAAGGAGTCGGGGTTATACAGCCTGGAAATGAGAAGACTCCAGAGAGACCTCTTAGTGGCCTTTCAATACATAAGGGAGGCCTACAGGAAAGCTGGAGAGGGACTCTTCACCTGGAAGTGTAGTGATAGGGTAGGGAATAATGGCTTTAAACCAAAAGAGGGGTAGATTCAGACTAGATATAAGGAAGAAATTCTGAAGGTGGTGAGGCATCGGAACAGTTGGCCCAAAGACGTTGTGTATGCTCCATCCCTGAAAGTGTTCAAGGCCAGGTTGGATGGGGCTTTGAGCAACCTGGTCTAGTGGGAGGTGTTCCTGACCATGGCAGGGGAGATTGGAATTACATGATCTTTAAGGCCTCTTCTAACCCAAACTGTTCTACAGTACTACGAAAATCCAAGGTGCAGTTGAGATAAATGTTCTGTGGGAACACTCTCCATTCTTCACAGAGAAAATTTTCCATTTAGCCTAAAGGGTGCAGGTGTGCTGAAGTCAAACTGCACCATTCTGCTTAGCTAGAGTGAACACACATCTGCACTGGCTGGCATACTTGCATGTCCTGTCCTCAGCCCACTTTGTGGGATCCCTGCTTGCACTGGAAGGCTGCAGGAGCAGACCTCTCCAGCATCTTCCTTCCATCTTGCTAGGAAAAGCTCTCATCCTCCTTATTCATTGCTATCACCTGGTCCACTCTTATCTGTTACTCCAGATAAGCATCTCTCCTCTCACATTGACCAAAGTCAGTATGTCCAGAACATAACTAAGAAGCATATGTCTTTGCTTCTGTGCTATTACTTGTAGGTTATATCCTCACACAGCAAGTATTACCTGTGGATCTGTAGACATGACACTCAGGAAAACAATCTTCTAATTAAGTTGCCAATTTATCTTTTGATACAGAACACATGAAAAAAAGATCTTTTTCTACTGCTTTGTTTTCTATGCTGAAGAGGGTAACATCAAGGGAATAGAATTAGATGGAACAGGTAAGTTTTCCAAGCTCAAAGTAAAGGGATGACCAAATTAAACCTTCCCAAAGAAATCAGCACTTCTGTATCCTTCAAAGAAACAGCAAAATTCAGTCAGAAGATTACAATGTGGGCTTGCATCATCATGCTACAGCCCCCAATTTAAGCTCTGACTGTCTTTCCTGAGAATTTTGTGGTTCTGTGCATGCTTTAAAACTCCCACACAAGGCTGTGTTAAATCACTCTCTCCTTACTAAATGAAACATTGAAGAATACTGCCACTCATTATTTGTCATGTTTTTTGAGGTTTTTGATGACTACACTGTTATTCAAAGCCATTACAATCCCCATTACCAGAAGGCCAATGGTCACATAACACCACCACACAGAGACACTCTGATACTAGAAGGATTGATTGAGGTCTCAGTGGTGGACAATTTAGCTCATGAAATTTTCTAATACATCATCTGCAGTTAAGATTCTCAGCAAGTAATGCTTCTATTGTTGAAGAAATTGCATAAGTGAGTCTGCTCTTATGGTTATGTCAACTAGTCTTGAGTGTTGTGAGGGCTACAGATCAGAGACTTCTCTCTTTCTTCATGAAATACTGTGCCATTCAAACAGCACTTCTGTGAGTGTTTCAATGTCATGTACTCTGTTACTAAGGCTATGCATGCCTGATATAAATTCATTAGCCTAGGCAATAAAGAATCACACAATCTTTGAATAATTATTATTTTTCATATATTTTGCTTGCAATAATATGACCATTTGCCATAAAGACTGTAAGATAATCAGTTGCATTTAATCCATTAAAAATAATCAGATCTCAGATCTTCTGTAGCATTTTTTTCCCTTAGCAGAAGGAGTCATTATCTGAATCTGAACAGTCAGTCAGAGGCAACCTAACTGCATTTTGACAGCATAGGAAAAAAGTCAAAATCTCTTCAATCCCAGCTTTGCAAGTGAAATATTATTTGACACTGAGTCAGTCACTTAGTACTAAGTCCAACAAGGGACATAAATACCTCAACAAAAAGAATTTCAGTGCTTAGATTTGGACTTACTGTGTTAAGTACAACGAACAGGGAGGAAAAGGGTGACAAAGCAGAAGCTACCACTACATTTTCTGTCAGATCTCTCATATAATCATTTAGGTTGGAAAAGACCTGCAAGATCATCAAGTCCAAGCACCACCTAACACTGCCAAGTCCACTACTAAACCATGTCCCTAACGGCCACGTCCACCTATTTATTTTAAACCTCTAGGGATGAGGACTCGACCACTTCCCCAGGCAGCCTGTTCTAATGCCTAACCACCATGAAGAAATTCTTCCTGATATCTAGTCTAGACCTCCCTTGGTGTAACTTGAGGCAATTTCCTTTCATCGTGTCACTGATCACCTGAGAAAAGAGACTGACACTTACCTCGCTATAATCTCCTTTCAGGTAGTTTTAGAGTGCAAGAGCTCTCCCCTCAGCCTTCTTATCTCCAGACTAGACAGCCACAATTCCATCATCTGCTCCTTATATACCTTGTTTTCTAGCCTCTTCACTGGCTTTGCTTATCTTCTTTCAACATGTTAGCGACTCAATATCCTTCTCGTAGTGAGGATCCCAAAACTGATAACCAGTATTTGATGTGCGGTCCCATCAGTGCTGAGTACAGAGGGACAATCACTTCCTTAGTCATGTTGGCCACACTATTTCTGGTACAAGTTAGGATGCTATTGACCATTTTGGCCTCCTGAGCACACTGGGATATGATTGTTGTTCTCCAAAAATGGCAGCCTAGTTGAGTCCTCAGAGAACACAGGACAAGTTCAGGGTCCTGTACCCAGGTTGGGGCAATCCCAAACACAAATACAGTCTGGGTGGAGAATGGATTGAGAACAGTCCCAATGAGAATGACCTGGGTGGTGTTGGTTGAAGAAATGTGCACTTAGAGCCCAGAAAACCAACTGTATTCCATAGGGGGGCTACAGGAAAGCTGGAGAGGGACTCTTTGCCTGGGATTTTAGTAAGGAGTAATGGTTTTAAACTAAAAGAAGGTAGAGTCAGATTAGATATAAGGAAGAAATTCTTTACTATGAACGTGGTGAGACACTGGAACTGGTTGCCTAGAAAAGCTGCAGATACATCATCCTTGGACAAGTGTTCGAGGCTTAGATGGGGCTTTGAGCACCCTGGTCTGCTGGGAGGTGTCCCTGCTCATGGAAGGGGAGGTTGGAATTACATGATCTTTAAAGTCCCTCCCCAACCCAAGCCATTCTATGATTTTATGACTCTATGACTTGACTGGGATTGGGACTTTCGAATTGGGACTTTTCATGGCAACCTCCCCTGCCATGAGCAGGGACACCTCGCACTAGACCAGGGTGCTCAAAGAATGAAAACAGGGCTAAGGCAGTTAACTTTGTGAACAACAAATACATAACAAACAAGAAATGCAGTGTCCATGAGACTTCAAGGTTACAAACTATGGACCTAACCAAAGCTGGGTAGTAGTTCACCAAGGGTTTTCAGGATTCTGATGCCAGGTGGGAATAGGCTTTCCCTTTCTAGGTCTGTCCCACTTGTGCCTGAAATCCTCTCCATAAAAGGTTAAGACTTGCCCTCTAATAGTGCTGTGTTTCAGTGAGTAAATGTGTCATGGCTGCATGATGCTGACCCAGAATTTCTGGCCCATAAGGAGAAGCAGATTTCTGCCTTTTCCTCCCTTCCTGTACCTAAAGTTAGCATTTCAGGAGTCAAACTTGGGATTTAACTCTCCAGTTAATGGTACTGTGACAGGCTGAAGATAAAACCAATCTTGTGAAGGAGGTATTAATTATCGCTGCATTATAATTGAAGAAGTCATGTACAAATCCAACTGAAAACATTTTCCACACAAAGATGGAGAAGGGGAGAGGAATATTTAAAAAAGTAAAACTTTCACGTTAGCTAGTTTACATAGAAAAACAGTATAATTCTAAATTCCATTTAAACAGACATACCAAGAATTGTGTAACTGTACTCTGCTTCCCCACTTACAATCAACTACAGAAATCTCAGTTATTTCTACCTGAAGTAAAGATTCCCAGTTCTTTAACAAAATTATCTTGCAAATCTGTCTTTCTGTGACAATCTGTCCTTTCTCCTGATCTATCAAAAATGCCAAAGGCATACAAAGATGGGGCACTTCAGAAACCGTTCAAAATAATAGCAACGTCTCTCGACATAGAAAGGAAGCAACAAAACACCTAACATGTAGTTTACAACAAAAGTTTCGATACTTTCATATACACAAAACCTTTTACTTTCCAACTGTGTAAAGAGATTAAAAATTCTTTTATGGTTACCTTATCAGAAATGCCCCTGGAAAAACCTGAGAAAAACCTTTGTGAACCCATTACCTGCAGACACACACATGCACATTCTGACAAAGACATAAACATTAAATGAGATGAAACGGGAATTTACAGCCAACCTACCAGAGTTTTTCAACTGGGGGCAAGTTACTTATAAAATACTGACTAGACAACAGGAAACATTTTTTTTTCCTAAAAGATTTAATATTCTGAAAACAAACAAACAAACAAACAAAAAAAAACAACAACACTAGTTTATGAACATTTAGTTTCAGCATTTATTTACCTATAAAAGGACTGCTCATTTTTTATTTCAAAACTTTTTCTCTTTTAACCTGACTACTGAAGGTTAATTTCCCTTTTCAAATGAATGTTTCATCTAATCTCACTTCCAAATTTACATGTTATCTTAATGAGCATTTAAAGATAGATTTTTCTTTTTCCACATTTCTGAGGCAGAAAAGACTATTTAGGTTGGAAACATTCTTGTACAACAAGTCAAAATAAGTGCTTTGTGACTCATTGCAGTTATTGATCCCTTCTGTGCACTAGAAAGGATATGGGACTGTCAAGCCTGTCCTTTAAGGGGCTGGATATTTACCCAGTTCTGTAGGAGCTCATGCCTTTTAATGAGGTAAGCCCTCATTCAGTTATCACTTAGATGTACAAAACCAGTTGGTCAGTATGGATTGCATGTTCCCTTTGTGTCCCATCTACAGAGTGATTCTGAATTAAAGAACTAAGCTTTGTGATGAGCTGCAAAGACCCACATTATGCTACTGCATTCCCCACATCAGTCCTTGTTGCAAGTGACAGCAGCCCTCAGAAAAGCACAAATGCTGGCCTGAGTCTTCCGGCACTTCAAATCTGCTGTTCTAATTAGTATAAAATAACTTTTACAAGTTGGCAGCAGCAGCAAATTAATCACAGCTACATCACACAGTCAGTAAACAAGAAACAAGAAAAGATAAAGAGAAAATCTGTGCCTGAGTATTTTTATTCCAGCTGGGATGGGAACTATGTTGGAAGAAGGGTCTAGAATTCAAAAGTATATGTGAAGGGCTTCTTTCGTCAAGTTCAGGTTCTCTGTGAAAACAGTGAAGAATCAGTATCAAGATTAAGCAGTCACAAAGAGTCTGAATGGTCCTGTAGGTAGTGTAGAAGCAGCATCTTATTTTTGTATTGGACTCACACAAAACTCTTGTAATAGGTGACAGCAAAAAGCTGAGTTTATGTCTGCCACTATCCCCACATATCTGCTGGAAAATATTATATGTTCTGACCAATGACTGTTTTAGAATCAGATGAATCACCTCTTTGGAAATATCTGTGTCTGCCTGTGTGTCTTTTTGGAGAGCCTAGACAACTTGCTTGGGAGAGACAAATCCCTTCATGCAGTGCTGAAATTATGACAGTACAAGAAGAAATGCAGAGACCAGTATGACACAGTCCACATCCTCAACGTAACTTTCTTCAGCAGTCCTGTAATACAAGAGTACTGGGTGCTAACGACTACAGATTTCAAGTTACAGAGGCAAATTAAATAATACATGTGTTGTAAACATACTAACCCACTGGGGTTGCTTCTAGGAATTAAAAGGTTGAAGAGATTCATTTATTAACACTCTGTGAGCCAAAAGAGCTTTCAAAAATCATCATGTTATTTTATTTGTTTTGGAGAAAGGCCAACAAGTATATCTTCCTACAGTTCATAAAGAATATCAATGTCATTCTATTTACAGATGGTATTATTATTCAGAACACATTTTGAGAGGTATTATTTTAAGTGTATTTGAAATTTGGCTGATATATTACTAATATATTCACATTTGAAACAGTATATAAAGGTTAAACAAAGAAATACGAAAAGTCTATCATGGTAGAAGAACCTGTGTATAAATTTCAAATAACAATAAGAAATAAATATAACAGTCTACTGATGTTTAGTACCTGTTGAACCCTTCTCTCACTCTTTAAAATGTAATATAATTTTGATAATCTGGACTTTTATGAAAAGATAAAAACACACAACACTATCATGTCTTCTTTATTTTTCATTGGTTCAAATACACTTTAGGATAAAATGAATATATATAGACAGATACTACTTTTCAAACATCTTGGTGGCCATGCTGAGAAGCTGAATCTAGTGCAGCTATAGCTGACTTATGAGAAAAGGGAAGAGAAATCAGGCTTTTATGATTCTACAACCCCACCCAAAGAGCATTTTACAAACTTTGTTGTTTCAGTTATTGCTCACATGCTAGTGGATTTCTACATGGATTTGAGAACAGAACAAGTTCTGCCCCACTTTACACGGAAAGACTTGACTTTCAAGAATAACTCATCAGCAGCCTGGACTGGCACACTACCTCACAACTGAGCCTTACAGCCTATGGGTTTGCTGCTAAATCTGGTTTGCATCCCTGTGTTTCTGACCATGCTGTGCTGAGCCTGGAGACATGGAAGCCTGTCACTGTTGGTGCTCAGAACCCTGACTAGAGCAGCATGGCAGCTGTGCGACTGCAGCACTTAAGAAGAGCTTCAAGAAGTGCTGTAGGCTTTCCAAATCTGAAAGTGAGTCTTAATATATAATATACCATGGAGATAAAAGCATCACTCATAGTTACATTATGAGCAAAAGTATTTTCTTTTGAGGTGATTAACATGAAGTCATCTTCCAGTTTTGACATTCCAAGAATATTATTCCCTGAGTAACTGGTTCTCTTGAAGTTCACATGAGAGTTATGCAGCTTGTTTCCAAGCAATAAAAATTACTTTTGTTGACACTCATGGAAACCTATAATTGCATGAGTCAGTGAGAGTTTACAACTGAATAAACAATTAACAAAACTGGAAAAAATTGTTACAGAAGAGATAACATCTCATTAAAAGTGTGATGCCTAGCCACTCACTCACGTCTTACATGAAGTGTATATTTACGACAATGCTAGAAGGTAAAACTAATGAGATCTTAACAAAATGCACTTTGGGTACATCCGTCAGTGAAACACCATTGTATTGAATGGTCTTTTAAAAAAGGCATCGTTTGAGTTGCATACAAAATAGAAAAACATATACTGATTGGAAAGTAAGCCTCCTTTTCTACACAGAAGCCTGTATCTTGCTAGTCTGTTTATCTGTTACTTTTATACTTATGCTGAACCACTGTTTTGTTTTGTTTTGTTTTGTTTTAGTTGTTGTTATTCTTTTTTGTTTTTTGGTTTGTATATTCAGTGTTGGCCTTGAGTACCAGATACAGTATTTAGCTTCAAAAGCAGATTAATTTTAATAGTAGAAATAACTCAAGCAAATATCCTGAAATCTATTTGGTGTTATGTAGTAAAGTACTAGGATCTATTTCCTCACTCAGTGAACAAAATTCATTGAGTGAGGTGATTGTCCCGCTGTACTCAGCTCTGGTGAGGCTGCACTTCAAGTCCTGTGCTTAGCTTTGAGCCCCTCAGTACAAGAAGGACATTGAGGCCCTGGAGCATATCCACAGAAGGGCTACAAAGCAGGTGAAGGGCCTGGAGCACAAGTCCTGTGAGGAGTGGCTGAGCGAACTGGGGTTGTTTAGTCTGGAGAAGAGGAGGCTCAGGGGAGACCTTATTGCTCTCTACAACTACCCGAAAGGAAGGTGTGAGGAGCTGGGGGTTGGCCTCTTCTCACATGTAACTACTGATGGGACTACAGGGAATGGCCTCAAGTTGTGCCAGGGGAGGTTTAGGTTGTAAGTGAGGAGACATTTCTTCTCAGAAAGAGTAGTCAGGCATTGGAAAGGGTTACCCAGGGAGGTGGTGGAATCATTGTCGCTAGGGGTGTTTAAGTAAAGGTTGGACTTGGTGCTTAGGGACATGGTTGAGTGGGTAGGGGGATGGTTGGCCCAGATTATCTTTGAGGTCTTTTCCAACCTTAATGATTCGATGATTCTATGAAAATCATGATTTGTTTTATGCTAAAAAATCCTTACAGAAAGCAGAAATCCCATTATGGAAAAGAAGAAACCAAGACTCTAAAAGATTGTATTTTTAATAATATTGGGTATATTATGATCACTGGTTATTTTTATTATGCTTATTATAGTCTCCTCGTGTTTGAACTAGATTCCTTTAAGAGGAAAGGGCAAGAGAATCACCTTGTCCTTTGCATTTTCACTTCTGTCAGCCCTAATTGTAAAACATTTCTATATGATCAAATGAAAGACTACAGTGGTTTCCCACAGATGGCTTTAAGTTGGGAAAATTCCATTACCTTCAGGAAATCTTATCTTGTTATTGATCAAGTCATGTTCATTCACCTTTTTCAGCTTCTGCTGCTTACATTTTCATGCTAGCAAAAGGAGCAAATTTCTTCTAAGTTTAGTAGAGAGTTATACAATTCTGAAAAGAAAATGTACTAAAAGGCTGAACAATGCTTGTATGCATTATCTACAACCGTGTACAACAGACTAGTCTGACCAGCTGCCTTGAGTTTTGTTCCAGGGAAACAAAAGCCATGTGCAAACAGGTCATATCAAGCCTCAGCTCTGAGGCAGAATGAGGTGAGCACATTTCTGGTGGGCACGTTTTTGATGCCATGCTTGAGTAATCTCAGATGATCCTCATTTCCAGGAACCAAGAGAACAATCCTCTTGTACTCAACCTTCTTAAAGAGGCTCTTGCTAGCTACTGAAAAGTCAAGGCGGTCAAATCCATTAGGCATTACTTGTCCTTCCTATCCCAATGACAGAAGACTAAAGCACCAGAACACACTGTGCTGAAGTGCACACTTAGATTAGGAGCTAGCCTGTGCCTCAGCTCCTTTCTAGTCTGAAATCCTATGAAACCAAAGTGCTGGAGAGTAGGGTCATGGCGGGCTGATACAGATGGGACACTCCATCAAAAAGTTAAACCACTGTTTCTTATCATGAGAATGGTATTAGCTCTTAAAACCCAGAAATCCTCATGTTATTATATGATCATTAATTTGTTCTTAAAAGCTTTTCATCCAGAAGTGTTGCTATCCAAGAGTTTATGGCATTCATGCCACCACAACAGCTTTCAGAATCTGTTCTGAAAGAATTGTATTTTCTGTGTTTTGAGAATGGCGTTTGTGAATACTTTTAAAGTTTATAATAAAAAGAGTTAAGCCTAGCATTTTCTAGTCTGTAAGTTCTATTTATCCTAGCTGTCATTATTTATTTAGCAAAAGAAAACCCCAAAGTCAGGGTTATTTTTTTATTTTTTAAAATCAGAATTTAGATTCACCAAAAATATTCCTATTGGTGTCAACTTCACCATCCACACAGGTGCTGAGGAGCATATGGACTGTCTTCCTGGAAAATAAGGAGTACCTACTGCCTGACAGAACCGAGCCTCATTTCTGGGCATTGTTCAGGAGGTATGACTGAATTCACCATTTCTAACCTGAAGTAATTTCCCTTTCTGATCCCACTGTGTACATGTCTCATCTTTGCAAACAAAGCCACTTCAGAATTATGACAGCTTTTGGTAATGATAGGATCTTCATCTAAGCTTTTGTTGTAAGTTTCAGTTTCTCACAGAAGTGTCTTCCTCCTACTTTGGACTGGCAGCTACAACACCATTATACTTGACTTTGTAAGAGCACAGCCTGGAAGCCTCTTAGACACTGTTCTAGTTTTCTGCATGTTTTTTGTAAAAAAGTCCAGTCTTATTCTTATGAATGAAGAATGGGAATCTGGGAATGCCTCTCCCCTAAAGCACTCCTATGTACTGAAGACTGAAATGAAATTGTTCTGAAGTGAGAGTATGCAAAAGCACTTCTAAAACAGCATAAGAACAACAACTTTTCAGGAAGTATTCTAATGTCAGCTAAGCACAACAGGCAATGGAATGACTGAAAAATCAGTTTAGCAAAGCAGACACCAAAATGTGTCTGTACTCTCGCAGACGGGCTTAGCTGAAGATAGGGACATTTGAGTCAGCAACTCCTACAGTAGTTTTCAAGCCTGTGAGAATTTATGGCCAGTACCAAGCAGAGGCAGTGGAACACTAACAGAGAGATGAGAGAAAGTGTGGTTGAATGCCTAAATATTTATCAGGAATTTGGATGTCTGCTCCAACACTTATTTTCAATAAATCAAATTTTTGGAAAACAAAAGCAATTGTACTATGTGCTACAGGTAGACATACCAAGCTGCAAGGATACAGCCATAATTCTGGCTTCCAGCAGAACAGGACTACTGTCATCCCACTACCAGAGCAGAAGAGAAAACAAAACAGAGAAAATAACTCAAATCGCCAAGTAGAAAGGTGACATTAGAACAGCCTGCTTTTCTTGATCATATACAAATTATTTAATGCCATGGGGCTGCAGGTGTATAAATAGCTTGAAATCAAGTGCTATTCCTTCATAGCTTATTTCCACTGACTCAGCAAACATGTCAGTATGTGCTTAACTCACATTCTTCAGCAGCCTTCCTGAACAGGGCTGCCTTCCTGAATCTGAAACATAGGAAAATACTTACCTATCTGCACAGGAGCATGCACAGAATTATTCTTGTGTCTTCCTTTCTGACTTGCTGCAGAAGGCCAACAAAAAGCCAATGGTGACATGGAAATTCCTTCAGTCATCTACTGCCTGTCCTCATGTGCAATAGCTATATTTGTCTCTCCCATAGATTCATAGAATCATTAAGGTTGGAAAAGACCTCTAAGATCATCAAGTCCAACTATTAACTTAGCACTGCCAAGCCAACTGCTAAAATATGTCTCTAAGTGCCACAACTGCACAGTTTTAAATATCTAAATAGAACATCTAATATCTAGAATATTTAGAATATCTAAATTCTAAATTTAGAGTAAGTTTTTGTATTTTGATATTAATAATTATATAGAAAGGTGAAGAGGAGTAATAAGGATACAATTCACCAGCCTGTTAAAAAGAACAACTAGGTTTCTTGATAAAAATATTACATTGCATCAACAAAAAAAGATACATCAATGGAAATTATTATGTCCTTTTGAGGTAGATAAATTCTGAGAAATGTAATGGACTGTTAGCAGTGTTTCTTTGAATGTCTGGCTCCACTCTGCCCCTTCTCTTTACTTGCATTAAGTTATAACCCTTTTTTAGAGGTGAGATGGGGCTTTGGGTGGAATAGTCAGCTTTAATCTTCAAGCAAGCAGCTACTCTGCAGTATAGAATATTAAAGAGATTAATTACAGAAACTGCCTTGCCGTGTTCTTTCTTATATTAAATTCCCATTCTGTGTTCAAATATAGAATACAATTTAATGTCTGTCTTTTCACAGTTTTTATTGTCCCTCTAACATTCTCAAGCAATGGCTATTCTTTTGTTCTGCCTTCTCAAACATCTGCTAAAACCTAACACTGGGGTAGTGTCACAAGGGTAAAAAAGCACAGCCTCTTGCCATAATCTTATTTCTGCACGGATGTGTCAAAACTGGCTAGGTGAGTGGCAGTTTGCTCTTCCTCACTGCACTGGGCAGAAATATCAAGTGGTGATCCAAGCCAAAATCTCAGCTCTGTGTAAACAATGGCTAAATGCTGATTTACAATCTCCTTCAAAAAATTAATTGTGAGATCATTTCGTAATTTTGTTGATAAGTTGTCAGACAGTGCTATTCTTATTTATTTGTATTGAATACTTGAATATGTAATAAAACTCTGCTTATCGTGCCAATACTTGCTGTCACATACAAGGAAACAAGCTGAAGATGAGCAAGTACAAAACACTTTGGTGTTCAATGAAAACCATTAAAAGTATCCAAAATATGTCTAGAGTTTATATATTTTATATGAATGCTTTCAAAACACACATATAAATACATTTGAAAATAGTAGTATTATGAACATTAACTTCTTTTGGGTGTCTAAATAGACGTAGGCAAATATTACTGTTTAAAATGTTTACAGCACCACTTACTCAGAATAACAGGCAGTTTGTAGTTCTTAAAGTATGATGTTTCCTCTGAACTGGTGTCTGAATAAAACAATCAACCAACAGTAATTTATTGGGTATGGGAAATAAGACTTCACTTTCAAAGTAAATTTTATGTAGCCCATTTACTTACAATTTAACTAGAAAGCTTATTTTAAAAAGGCATCAAATCCAACTGCCAATGTTTGAAATCAAAGTGAAAAATTAATCTAAATGATCACTTAGAAAAATAATTTTCAAATTAATTTATTTTAGAAATGTAATAATAAATTTTCCTTAAAAAAAAAAAATAAAAAATAGAATTTCTCGTGGCATATTTTTGTAATTTATTTGCTATCTAATATTGACTTACAGTACTGGATATGTGCCACAGCAAAGATGTGAAATTGTCAAAGCTCACTTTCCCACACCAGGGTTTGTTGATGTTACTTTTGCCATCATTGCAGGTAGGCACTGAAAAATGTAGTTGGCCTTGAATAAGGTACACAAAGGTGTTTTTGGGTTCTGCTCTCAGAATCAGAGAACATAAAAAAAGAACAAGTCTGTGTACCTACACTCTGCTTAGCTACCACAGTTGTATAGAAAAAGGAGTTTGAAATGTACGAATACAAGTCATGTTACCAGGCTAAAAGCAATGCTGCTGCTTGCACCTGTAAATTTCATGGAAGCCCTGTATATGTTAGCTGGCAAGAAATGGGAGAGGAGGGGGGGAAGGGAGGGGAGAGGGGGGTGTGGAGATAGGGAGTAGAACACAAGCAGAATATTTCAACACATTTCAGTGAAGGTGTTCCAATAGATACAGCAGATGTCCTTGGGACTACAAGGGGACTGACAAAGGAAATGGTATCAAGAAACCATAAAGCTAAGTATGGGCAATTAGCTTGCTGACTTAACCATCCTATATGCAGCCCACACTGGGAAGACCTCTACAGAAACTGAACTGATGTGACTTGCAGGATGCTAAAGGAAAGCAAACTATGACTTGTCCTCCTTCAGAAAAATCACACCTACCATGGTACAGCACCAATCTGATACAAGAAGAAAGAACAACAAAGTGTATGACTATAGAATCAACTTATTTAGCCTCTCAGGACAGGAATTTGTAATAATTCGTTACAATTAGTGACCAGTCTCACTAAGCTATATACCCAACATAACCCTGTTTTGAGACAAACCTTTTTCCAGCAAATACAGAAACTACATGATTTTCTATTTACTGCCAACAAGCAGAATAAATAAGCATTACATCCATCATTGAAATATATTTACTCAACATGTATGGACCTTACAAGGCCACAAGCACTTACACTGCACATAAGAATAATAAACAATGATGTATTAGAGTTTTAGTTAGAAATAGATGTAACAACATCAACAAAAAATTGATATACAAACATTTTATCCAATATGTGGGTAAATAAGGAAAAACACTGTCTACAAAAAGCTCTATCAAATGACAAGAATATGAGTTAAAGATTTGTATACCTCTCTGAATTGTCATCATGCATCTTAAAGAGAAACCTGTAATTAAAGGAACTGAAAGTAATCTATTACAAAGGAAACAAGGAAACAATTCAGAAAAATACCTCATGTAACAATGCACATTATTTTAATTTGCATAGTAAACATTTGGGCATTTTTTTTCCCTTTGGATATGCTGTTTCAGCACTGTATACCATAACTGATTTAAATAGTATGGAAGTCTTAAAATAAATCTAACCACTTTAACCAAGAATGTCACATCAGAGCCATGTATCACTCAAACCTGTGTAACCACCATAGAAGTGAGTGTGTTTATCAGCAGCATTCAGAGTTTGGTTCCACACTGTCAAAAGGCTGAACAGTCATTTATATGACTTAACAAAAAAGATCCCAGTAGACATTAGCAACATAGCCCATGGTATCTTCAGCACAATTTTACAAGTATACCTCAGAATCACTTATCTTTTCTTTAAACACTTAAATTTTAAACACTGTTTCAGAAGTCAGAGTCACAAAATTATCAGAGTGCAACTTCACCTTTTCAGTAATGACAAAATTTCATTAAACCCTGCTTAAAGAGGTGTTTAGACAGATGTTACAATATTTTCACAGGAATAATACTGTAAAGGACAATTAGACTAGGACAAAGAACAATTAATTGAGTATATGTAGTGACAAATTACAGGAAACTCTTATCCTCCTGATCAATTGAAATGCTTTTCAAATAAACTGTAGACCATGTATTTTATCTGACTGAATCTTTTTAACTGCTTTAGACTTTAATTTCTTCATAAAAATGTATTTTATATCCCCATTTGCTAAAGACTAAAAAATATTTTCCTTTAGTTACCTCATGCAGGACTAGTAACAGAAGGCAACGCTTACAGTTTGGTGTTTTTACTTGCTGATTAAAGCACACTGAATTGATTACTTCTCTTATGAAAGCTTTAACCTAATATCCAAAAGTTGAAACCATACACATTAGAAATAGAATAAATTTTTAACAGTGACTAATTAACCAAGCAAAGGAATTACCAATTTAACTGGTTCCTTCTTCCTAAACTTTTTGTGATTAAATGTCTTTCTGGAAGGGATACTTACCTACAAATACTTAGGTACTTACCTACCTAATTATGTGTTTGGAGATTGTCTACCTAAAATATAAAAGTTCCCAGTTGGTGGTTGGAGCACTTTGTGCAACAGATTGCTGCTACTCTACTCCTGTCCCACTAACACTCTCTCCTGAAAAAGTCCCTATCAGCAAAAAGCTTTTGTCCTGAAGTCTTGACATATTTACCTATTCATCTGAGAGGCTGCTGTGCTGCCGTGAATTGTGACTATATCATACAGAAAGCACTGATGCAGAACTTTTACAACAATTGCTGCACGTTGTCTGAACTCTCAATCTCACTGAAAAGCCTTGCTTGTGGAGCAGTTCCCTGATTCCCTAGATGTTAACAGGAATTAATCAGTTCATACCACAGCAAAGATTTGTACCTTTCCTTACATACTTTAAGGAGAGTAAGAATTTTAAATATTGGGGATGTATAAATATAAAGCTTAAAGCATACACATAAACGCACTCACACACCCTTCCCATGTTCAGATTCTTATGCTCAAATACCTTCAGATGTTAAAGTATAATGTGCTAGACCATTGGAGTATAGCACACAATAAATGTTCTAGAAATTTAGTCTGTTCCCCTTTAAAAACAAAAACTACCACCACCACCACCACCAACTGTAGACATGGTAAAGTAGACATTGCAAGGAATGCAATGCAACAGCCATTTTCTATTTTCTGAGTCCAGGAATTTCTGGTCTCGCTCTATTTAGAGTTACATTTGCAGGTACTAATTTTAATGCTGCTGCCTTCTTAGGTGAGCCCTATAGAGACTGGTAGGTACAGGCATTAGCTACAATTAACAAAAAGTTGCTAGCAGCACTCAAGTTTTCAGTTTTAGTGTTTCTTATTTGACCTTGTAGCCTAATTTTCATTGCAAATTTTCATGTGCTGTCTAAACTCTTGTGTGTTTACGCATGCACCTCTACTGGTATTTCCCATCAGAGTCAAACGTACTTTGGCTTCCTCATCACATAACTAATATAGCACTTAATCAAGGCTTTGGTAGAGGTGAAGAATACTACAGTCAATAGCTACAAGAAATGTGTTTTGTCTTGTTTTGTTTTTTCTTCCAGAAGTTGTTAGTTTTATACTGTCCAAGAGCCCTCCTACAGTGGGGAATCCCCAGCTAATGGAACATCGCAGACCTTTTGCCCTGTTAGTGCAACTAGAGAATGGCCTTCCACTTAGGACTACAACCTAAAAAGTACTTCATGAAGCTAAAGAGCAAAAGGTGCTTGAGCATCTAGTCCATTAGTTATTTTACTACCTTGTCAGGAAACATGTACACAGAGGTGACAAAATCAAGTTAAAATATAGCATAGCTCATGAAATAGCCTAGGGTCATATCAAATGTCACCAGATGGCACTATTAACGTAGCCTTACAGTTTTTGTTTTAATAGCATGAGCAAGTTTTCATCCTTAAAGTATGCATACCTATTTTTGCTGCTGTTTTGGCTGTTAGGTTTTGCACAGTGGAAGACATTGCAGACAGCAGCCTTGTTACTGACTGGAGAAAAAAGACCCTGCCAGAGAATTAAGCAGTAGCAGAGACAGATTATGACTACTGGGTGCAAAGTTGATGTTGCTTGCAGGTCCTCCAAGGCAGCTATACTTGTGAGATTTCCCTGAGATTACCAAATACCACAGAACTCTTTTCTGAGTTTTTCCACAGGGAATATCTCTGTTTACAGAGGCACGGTGTGTGACAACAGGGTTGAGGTAACACATATGTCAATGCAGCTGTAATACCATCACTTCTTGCCTATATGAATAAAACAACAAATTAGGTACGTACAGAATCTCCTTCCCTTTGTCTCATAGGAGAAACCAAATATTTTTCACTCTGAATACAAAATTCTAACAGTGACATATAACTCGAAGGGAGGTATAGGCTATGAACTCATCTAATTTTACCCAACTTTTGTAGCAATATTAAGAACATATGCAGCAAACCTTCACATAAAGTCAAATAACCTGGTGCTGCCACTCAATGTACAAGCAGCTAATGCACTTCAAAAATTTTAAATGGATTCTGAAAATTTTGTATCCTGTTCTTTGCATCACTTGCATCATGAATCCTAAATTATTCTGTTTCTACAGATGGAAAATCACAGAATTAAACATGTTCAACCAGCTGGCACAATGACAACATTTCAGAAAACTCAGATTTTTTTAAGCTGTGTTCAGTCCTGTTTTAACATCCGTGACCCTGAGTCAGAAACACTGAAGATGAAAGTATCAGTGAATATTATACTTTACTACACTTAAATACTTCCTCCTTGCCTCTTCAACATCTTTGCATAGTGGACTACTCAGAAAGATACTCCTGAGAAACCACATTTAAAGAAGATTTTTTTTTTTTTTAAATCAGACAGCTATATACAGTAATGAAGTCCATATATACAAAATGTTAAAAAAGGAGGAAAACAGCTATAACAGTAATTAATTTGGTGAGAAGGCCTGCTAGGCCCGTATACTCTTTTTGGTCAGCAAGTATCACAGTTGACACCTTGTGAAAATTAAGTACAGTAATTACTTCCATGCATAACTGGCTGTCACATGGAAACTGCAATTTAAAAATGGAATTGGTTGTCATCATCCATTAACTAACATACAATATAGACTTTTCAATGTTTTCCACAACACATTATATAATAATCAAGATTAAGATGCTGTACAGTTTGTTCTTCAAATAAAAAGCCTAAGAAGATTGAAAAATGAAATACTCAACAAAGAGAAGGTTGTAACTACCAATAAACCTGTCCTCCATGAAGACAAGCCTTTAACCACTAGCCTCCTGAAAACCATCACGCAGAAATAGTTTATCATTTCAGACTGAGGGTTATTCTACATGCTTCAGGCTTATTACTGAAATCCTAAATTTTCTGACAATCCTCTCAAAGAATGTGTTGAGGAGTGTAAGGAATAACTCTTTGCATTAGAAACACTCACAGGACATTGATCTGTGTCCCAGGAAGTATCAGGTCACAATGATTATCTGATTAGCATTGACCACCATCAGTATACAGTTAAGTAGGACTTGTCAATCGACAAGTCAACCATAGCAAAACACACTCAGCAAAACCCATTCATATCAGATGTGGTAATTAGGAATTTAGCGACTTAATTTGAATTGAAGTAATTGTGATACTTTTAATCTGTAAGTCTAATTCCAAAGAAAATTAAATTAAGCCATAGGATGACACAGGCTACAGTCACAATAGCTTGAAATAGAGACCATAGTGACTTGAATACTTGTTGCTAGTGTTTCTCAAGAACTCAAAACTCTAACGTGAATGTAGAGAACTTTACCTGAATGTAGCTGAACTCTATCCTGGGAAAACTTTTGTATTTAAAAATCTGAGTCTTATAGCTATGTGCATTTTAAATTAAAAGATACAGTACCTCTATTTTGTGAACTTTTCTTAACATTGCAGAGTCAGCCTATGAGTTTGAATACTAAGAATAAAATAAGTAGTTGAAACACGAAAAGAACCGGAACTCATCTTTCTTTTCCCTCCAGTAAAACGAGTAAGTATTTTTATTGTATTTGGTCTTGTACCCACAACATGTTGGTGCATACATCACACTGAGAATACACAAACCTGTGCAAACAGTCTGGAGAAATAGATTAGGCATACATCCAGTAGAGTCCGTTCTCTCCCCTTTGACTAGGCACTAAAGAGATTGCAGACTAAAACAGTAAAGCACACTTCTCAAACATCCAAACAAGCTGAGGCCAATGTGGAAATTAGAGTTTGATGGAAAACTTAGAACGTCTCAAGATGTTCTTTATCTGTTCCACACAGGAAATCAATTACACAATGACACATGACAATGCTTCTTTTTTAATTAGGAACAGACCAACCTCAATGACATGACCAAGATATAGTTCTCCACATCTGTGCACCAGTAAATCAATATTCCAGGAGATTAAAATCAAGCCTGTGTGGCTGACAGAGTAGCCTAGAACAGCATGCAGCCTCTACAGTACAGCACTGAGGATAGAGCCGAGATCCTCGTTCACAGCTTAGTCCTGGTCCCTCTCCAGCCTGCGCCAGTCTTTATCCTTCCTTGGACAGGAATCACTGGTCCTGACTGCTCTCCTCTACCTACTTACCCATGGTCTGCTTAGGTTTCTATTCCAGCCCAGACCCGAATATATAGCAGAGGCACTGCAGATTGCTGGTTTCAGTTATTGGGTGCTAGATGCTCTTGATACATTTTCTGAAACAGTGAACTTCTCGGCCTCTTTGATCTAGTCCTTGATTCAACCTGATCATGATGCCTCACTCAGCCTTTGACTTTTGACTAGCCCTGACCTAACTGGTGGTATCTATTTCCACTGGCAATTTCCCAGGCATTTCGGGTATTTTAATTTTAGGGACAATATGAAAATTGCACCTTATTTTTGACTGAAAAAAAAAAAGTTTTCTCTAATCTCCCCTGTACTCAAAAACACCTGGGTTAATTCTGCTCACATCTGAATAGGACTGGACTCACATCTGGTAGGACTATAAGAAAAAATAATAAAGTTTGTTGATGTATCTACTCAGGAGTTCATGAAAAAACATTCTGTATATTGCTGAATTCTGCTTTCCTCTGTATTCTGACATTTTTTATTAGATTAACTGTGTAGATAAGCACTCCTGAAGAAAAAAACAAAAACAAAAACAATAACCTTTGAAGTGCAAAATAAAGTCAAATATATTATAGAAGGACATGGTACTCTGATCTGCAAGATATGCAGATGTCAGTTTGGTAAAACACAGAGTTTAAAAAGAAACAGAGACCACTAAAAATGGGAGCTGCCTCTCATTGGAAACAGAATTCATATGTGGGTCACGTCATCCAGTTGCAGAAAGATCTAAGACTTTGGAGTAATGACATATGCAATGACACATGACCTGACATAATTATAGTAAGGTTGTTTTTAACACATGGAAACTACTGGAGTAAAAGAGCACAGGCTGCTTATATCTTTCCTTAAGAACTGGACTTTAACCAGATGCATAGACATTATTGCATAGTTTCTACTGTGGAGTGCTTGGAACTATTTCATATATTTCACTGTTTGCAATGTTAACTCTGTTGTTAACAGGTGCCATTTTCTTTAGAGTACCAGACAGCTCACACATCTCACCACCCTTACACAACTTTTCAATAGTGATAGAATCACAGAGGTGGAAAAAACCTTCAAGATCACATCCAACCTCCAACCTGACCTGCTGAGTCCTATTGCTAAGCCACATCCCTTAGCGCCACGTCCACGTTTCTTCAGTATCTTCAGGGATACTAACTCCACCACTTCCCTGCACAGCCTGTTCCAATGCTTGACCACCCTCTCCATGAAGAAATGATTCCTGATATCCAATCAAAACTGACCCTAGCACAACTTGAGGCCATTTCCTTGCATCCTATCAGACGTGATAACAGACTCCTGTTCATTTCTAATCTGCTTATAATTAGCTAAAAACTGCCACATCCTTCAGGCTGTTCAGTCCTGTTGCAGGTCACAGGCAACAACTGACTGGAGCTGAGGAGCACCATCTTCAAGACAGCATCTTGCCACAAAGAGCTGAGTATTGCACAGTATGCATCTCAGAGACTTTAGATCGTTCATTTACCTAACTGTAGATTCCTGTTTGTGAGTCAGAGCTGTTCAGCTTGAAAGCCATTGTAATTAAGCTGACATGCCATTCAGTGACCTTGTTATAATCCTAATGAGATCTAAGTCACAGACAACAATTGCTGGAAAAAGAGAAGTATGATTCAAACGCAGAAAGTACTAACATTTTCCATTAGCAAGATCAATGTACTTAACAGCATAGTAACATAATAAACTGCTTTATCAGCTAAGTCTCTTTATCCACCACAAAAAGTAGCTTGTACCTGGACAGTACATCCAGCAACAGAATCAGGCAAACAATTTACTCTGGAGATTGACTGACTGCAGACTGAAAACACAATGCAGACATGCCTTTGGAAAAAAGTCAGTAATCAATACTACCTCAGAGTCAGCTGTGTTTCATAGTTATTATTGTACACTGGGTGGTGAGGGAAAGCCACTTATTTGCACTGCTGTCATTACTATTGATGGTCTCCTGCCCAACATAAGAAGTCAGTTTTGTTGTTCTGTATTTGAGAGGTCATCAGCCCTTGAAACACAAAGGCATGTTTTTTACGTACCGCTCACTGAAAACTTCAGTTTAAAATACCACCTTATGATGGGTTTGTGCAACAACACTGGAAAAGCTTTCATGTTTAAGAATGCTTTTGTATCATCGATAGCACATTCTAATTTAAAAAAAAAAAAAAACAAACAAACAGAATTTATCCTTTTTTATTTAAATAAAATAATATATATATATTATTTTTTTAATTGTTTAAAATTGAGTTTGTTTAATAACTAAATCATGGAATCACAGAATCATAGAATGGTTTGGGTTGGAAGGGACCTACAGGATCATCCAGTTCCAACCCCCAGCCATGGGCAGAGACACCTCCCACTAGACCAGGTTATTGAAAGCCCCTTCCAACGTGGGCTTGAACGCCTCTAGGGATGTGGCATCCAGATCTTCTCTGGGCAACCTATTCCAGTGCCACACCACCCTTGTAGTGAAGAATTTCTTCCTTATATCTAGTCTGAATCTATCCTCTTTTAGTTTAAAGACATTTTCCCTTGTCCCATTACAACAAACCCTGACAAACCCTGCTTTCTTGCAGGCCTCCTTTAGGTACTGGAAGGTTGCTGTAAGGTCTCTGCCAGTCTTATTTTATTCAGGCTGAACAACTTCAGCTCTCTCAGCCTGTCTTCATGGGAGAAGTGCTTTAGCCCCCTGATTGTCCTTGTGGCCCTGCTCTGGACTCACTCTGGTAAGTCTATGTTCTTTTACTGGTAGATAAAACAAAGAATTGTTAGGTAGATACTCTGAGATTAGTACAAAATAAAATTTTTCAAGCAATAACAGTCATTTTTTTTATCAGAAAAAAAGTCAAATGACAGGACACCATTTGCTGTTCTGTTATTTTGATATTATTTAAAATACACTACTCCAGTTGCCCACTGGAATTTCAATGAAGCTTGATCAAGATGAGATTCTTGTTTACAATTCTAGCACAGTCAGCTTTAGTTATTCTTAGAGGGTATGTTGATACTTGGGATTTGATTTCTGTTCAATTTTTTCTTAATCATCCAAGTTTCTCAAAAGAAATCTGTTATTTCTGTGAAAGAATTAGTGTCTTCCAACTTAGCTATTTGTAGTGTCCTAAAACTGTATTACTTTTCAACATATTTCTAGCAATCTAATTAATATTCTTTCATCTGTATGCCAGATGATACAATTATTCAAACGAACATGAGAGAAACCTGTGTTCTTCCCCCAGCCACACAGATACTCTGAAATGTCACCACTTAAACCAAAGGGCATCCATGCAAAGGCTGACATATCTTTACTACCAGAAACCATAAAGACCATATACTTGTCTTGAGTAGCCAAGGCTACAGAAAAAATTGAGCCAGTTTTACACAGATATTTTATGAATAAATTTTTATAACAAAGAAAAATGAGCTTTCTGAAATGTCTTTTTCTCAGATTTCAAAATTCTACATATGTCTACATAGACCTTGTGAAGCAAAATGAAGCAGGACAGATATTTGTCCAGACAGTTGTGAACTACATAATGTAATTACATAATTACATAATTAATGACTTACATAATGTAATTCACAACTATCTCTGCACTCTTAACACATGCACTTCAGTGGAAAGCCAAGGAAGCCAAACTTCATGCTTCCTGGGATGGATCATCCATGGTATAAGTGGTGTGGTTGATACTGAACAGAAGAAAGGGATGCCATCCAAAGGGACCTGGGGAAAAAAAAAGCTTGAAAATTGGACCCACATGAACCATATAGGATTCAACAAGTCCAAGCACAAGGTGCTGCACCTGGGTTGAGGCAATCCCAGACAGGAGTACAGACTATGAGAAGAACTCATTGAGAGCAACCCTGCAGAGGACTTGGGGGTTTTAGTGGATGAAATGCTCGACATGAGCCAGCAGTGTGTGCTTGCAGCCCAGAAGGCCAACTGCATCCTGGGCTGCATCAACAGAGGGGTGGCCAGCAGGTCAAGAGAGGCAATTGTCCCCCTCTGCTCTGCTCTTGTGAGGCCTCACTTGGAGTGCTGCATCCAGCTCCGAGGTTCCCAGCACAAGAAGCACGAGGATGCTAGCATGCTAGAAAGAGTCCAGATGAGGGCCACAAAGACCATCAAGGGGCTGGAGCACCTCTCCTATGAAGAAAGGCTGAGAGAGCTGGGGTTGTTCAGCCTGAAGAAGAAAAGACTCTGGACTGGCCTTATGACAGCTTTTCAAAACTTAAAGGGGGCTTATAGAAAAGAACAACTTTTTGCTAAGTCAGATAATGACAAGACAAGGGGGAAACAGTTTTAAACTAAAAGAGGAGAGATTTAGATTAGGAGGAAATTCTTCACTCGGAGGGTGGTGAGGCACTGGGACGTGTTATTCAGACAGTCTATGGATGCTCCATCCCTAGAGGTGTTCAAGCCCACGTTGGAAAGGGCTTTGAGTAACCTGGTCTAGTGGAAGGTGTCCCTGCCCATGGAAGGGGGAATGGAACTGGATGATCCTGAAGGTCCCTTCCAACCTAAGCCATTCTATGATGCAATGAAGTGTATGGACCATGTACTACATATAGCTGCATTGTTGTCAGTATACATCTTGTTAACTTTCCTTAAAAGAAACAGTGACATATTAAAATCCATCTGACCTCCTGAATACCATTGGAAAGTCATTCCAAATACTAATGACATTTTGATCAGGCAGCTGCATTACAAGGATGGTCAAGTATTTTGCTGTGAACTGAAGATACTCATAGAATCATAGAATCATAGAATATCCTGAGTTGGAAGGGACCCTTAAGGATCATCAAGTCCAACTCTTGACACCGCACAGGTCTACCCAAAAGTTCAGACCATGTGCCTAAGTTCACAGTCCAATCTCTTCTTAAATTCAGACAGGCTCGGTGCAGTGACCACTTCCCTGGGGAGCCTGTTCCAGTGTGCAACCACCCTCTCTGTGAAGAACCCCCTCCTGACGTCCAGCCTAAATTTCCCCTGCCTCAGCTTAACCCCGTTCCCGTGGGTCCTGTCACTAGTGTTAATGGAGAAAAGGTCTCCTGCCTCTCGACACCCCCTTACGAGGAAGTTGTAGACTCAAAGCACTCAAAGCAAAGAAACAAATAAATGCAACATGCTGTGCCTGCTCCTTACCAGGGAAGGATGTGTTTCATTTTGTATTTTAGCTTTCCCAAAATGTATACATCTTTCCTGCAGAGGTCAAATACTTTAAAAGTTCTTGTGCAACTTTAAGTAATACATTTAAATAATGCTCCGCATCTGCATTGCATTTGTTTTTACATGGAAACTGTTTGGGGAGGGGGATGTTGTAGCAATGACTCAATGTTTTGTCAGGTCACAGCCTTGAAAAAAAATAATTTACTGCAAATTTATAAAATGGACAATTATTTTTCTGGAAGTCAAGTCAAAACATTGTTCTTTGTAGAGATTTTAATCAACCTAAACAGAAAAGCCTATCTGTTAAAAAATTAGGCCTAGAATTCATTAAAAGAAATTGTATTTTGTTTCAACTTTTAACTTCAAAAGGGAAAACACACAATTTCTGGAAAGTCCAGTGATGAAGGAAGCCAAAATCCTGAATGAATGAATGCAAAACCCTGTGAAGACTCCTTGTGGAGTCTCCTTCTCTAGAGATATTCAAGGCCTGTCTGGATGCCTACCTAGACAGCCTGCTCTAAGGAACCTGCTTTGACAGGGGGGTTTGATCCTATGATCTTTTGAGGTCCCTTCCAACCCCTACAATTCTGTTATTCTGTGATTCTGTGAAAACCAAAGTATCATTCAAAAATTGGAAGAGCTCATGCTATTTAATTCAACTTATATTTACCATGGTTTGTAACAGAAATGTTCTATGTCTGAACGCTGCCAGACTCCCTCCTTGTATCCACGTGTGAGACTATTCCCCCACTATATTTAAAAGGGAACATGCAGCAGCCTCACCCTGCTTGCAGCCTTGCTCCGTGGGATGTGAGCCATAAGATATTGTCTATTATATTACAGAATTTTGAACAAAGCAGCAGCATCTCAAGATCAGGATGGAGAGACACATAACCTAATAGGTTACATATGACCGTTATGTATCTGGCACTCGTAAGCATATAAGGAATGAAAAATTAAACTCTGGAGCCTTCCACTGTGGGTGGCTCAAGGATGAAGAGCGAAGATATATCTCCAAAGAGGCCTTCACCAAGGAGTGATTTTTCAAGACGTGTGATATATGTGACCACTGTTGCATTTAGTAGCCTTTCTGGAACTCTTAAGAACCAGAAGCAGAAGTAGCAAACCTTTGCCTTCAATGGAAATATGATCTCTCACAAATACACAACAGACAAAAATTGGAGAACCTCACCACAATTAAAACAGATCAACAATCTTGCAGATGGTTCACTTTTAATTGGAACCAAGCTCTCCATTGACTCACTGAAATTGCTTGTCCCCAACCCAGGCAACAAAGAGATTGATTTAACCAAGTTTAATAGTCTGAGTTTAAATGGTAATATGCCTATACATTTTTAAACACAGCCTGCAGAGCTATCAGTTATAATGAGTTCATCAGTACTCGCTCAATCTGCATGCCTCTTTCTTTGATAAATTATGCCAAAATGGGCCTGTTTCACTGGTGAAAATGTAAAACCAGTGTCACAACTTAGCAGCTCATATCCTTAATTTACACAACAGATTTAGACCACATTTGCCCAGTCAAAAGCCAAGAGACGGTCAGTCAGAGCTGAGAGGCCTTGTTTTTCAACAGTGGCTGGTTTTAAAAAATGTACTTTCAATAATCTCAGCAGTCTCAACATAAATATTCCTTAATTCAGTTTATACGTGGCCCACTCCTTTAAACAAACAAAGCAGACTTCACGTTCATGTCATCTACCAACTTCTGTAACAGATTACCATCAAATACTTTAAACAAGGTTTGACAAATGTGTCTGAACCACTTGAAAACTAAGATCACAGGACTGAAACTTTGTCATACCAATTATGTAATCCCACTGTAAAAGAATCCATGCATTTTTGCAAGCATGCAGAGCCGGCTTTTCATGAAGCAAAAGAAGTCTTGTCTTTTTCTATTACATGATGGATCCTAATTAAAATCAATTTTTTATTGTCAGCTCAGACATGCTTCTTTGCATAACTGTAACATCTTAAAACAGAAATCTGAATGCTAATAGGAACATACATCCCCCAGCAGTATAATAGACCTTGAAGAATAGTGGCATTGCAAGATGTTTACATCTGATCATCCTTGGAGGACACAGAAGTTAAACAGTAAAGACTATAGTAAAGAGCCAAAGCAATTTAATTTTGTTTGAATGTATTTATAGAAATGTACCAAGAGTACCCATAAAGGCATGTTGTCATCTTTCCCTTGAGCTTGTGCCAGTTCATGACCAACAGAAAACATTCAAAGAGAGAGAAGAGAGGGAAGGAAATTACTTATAACAACTCTTTGTATCAAGCATGCTACTTCATGAATAGATGAGGAACTTAACATTTCAACATTTCTTGCAGAAACGACTTTTTAAAAAGGAATTTCTTATCACAGTGACACCTCTTGAAATATTTAACTTGTGATCCTAAACTTTGTAATGATGTGTGTTAATTCTCCACAGCTGAGTGCTCATGGAATAAAGTTGCTATACATCCTTTAAAATGATGGTAGGAAAGCACTCTGAGTAGATAAAGATGCGTTGTGGTTTTGGCTGGGATAGAGACATTTTTCTTCATAGATGCTCATATGATTCTGTGTTTTGGATTTTTTGTGAAAATGGTGATAACACGTTGATATTTTAGTTGTTGCAGAGCACTGCTTACACAGAGTGAGGGTCTTCCCTGCTTCTTATGCTGCCCTGCCTGCAAGGAGGCTGGGGGTGCACAAGAACTTGGAAGGGTATGCAGCCAGGAGAGCTGACCCCAACTGACCAAAGGGATAGTCCATACCATACGAGGTCACACTCAGCAACAAAAGCTGAGGTAAAAAAGGGAAAATGGGGATACATCAGTAGTGATGGCATTTGTCTTCCACAGAGATTGTTATGCATTTTGAGCTCTGCTTTCCTCGCAGTGGCTGAATATCTGCCTACTGATGGGAGGCAGAGAATGATTTCCTTCTTTTGCCTTCCCTGTATGCATGATTTTTGCTTTACCTAGTGAACTGTCTTTATCTCAACTTGAGAGTTCTCACACATTTACCTTTCTGAATCTCTCCCCCATCCCAACTGGGTAGGGTGAGCAAGCATCTGTGTGGTGTTTAGCTGTCTGCTGGGGTTAAACCACAAGAAGATGGTACTAGAAAACAATTGCCACATGTAGCAATCTCCGATGCTGAGCCAACTGAGTCCCAGAGCAGCTCTAGACAAAACACATGCCCGCTCACCAGCTTTACTTTCTGAACTTCACTTTCGAGCTCAGCAATCTACAGACTCAGACAGTACCTTTCAAGTGACTTCCTCTATAAAGAGTTCCCTATTTCCATGCAGCCCCATTCAGAAAAGTTTTTTTTCAGGAGTTATTTTAGCCCTGTTAACCCAAGATCAATAGCAATTGCAGATCTGTAAAAGAGAACTTCACTGTTTTGGCTGAACTAGTAACATCCTGGTCCAATAAGCCTATTTCAACCATCTGTATGAAGAGATGTAGCCTATATGTATGTAAGAGATGTAGCCTATATATATGTAGCCTTCAGAACTATAGCCATGTTCTGAACAGTGCTTAATCCCTATACTGTCTAAGTCCTTTGGAAACATACCCTAGAATTTATCTTCACCCGTAAAAGTTTACAACTTTCAGCATCTGTTCAATGTCACCTCACCTAATTTGGGCTACAAGGGCATTGAAACAGAACTGCTTCAGGGACCAAAGTAAATCAAGCTGATTCTTGTCTTCCTTTGTGTTTGGGCAATTGTGCCTAAAGATGTAAATGTGTGTATAAATCTGTGTTCAAGACGTGCCACTGAAATCAATGGAAACCCTGAGCTCTGTGTTCCTGGCTCCAGAATTCTGTATGGAAGAACCCCACTGAAGTCTACAGGCCAACTGCTGTGCAACTCACATTGTAAAAATTCACAGAACCAGAACTTTCTCTTGATTTCTTTACACATTACCACTTATATGCTCCTGAACAGGAGTAAAAGCATCTTAAACAAAACCTTAATGTTTAAAAAAATATAACACAGGATACCCTAGTATCTCCAAACACTTCAAATATATTTGCATTTGGTTTGCAAGGTATTCAGCAAGTGCAAACATATGAGCATCAAAAAGTATGTGGCATTTTTCCATTTCCTAATTACTCTGTACAAATAATCCAATCACTGTTCTGTGATGTGCAGTTCTTAACATTTGTTTCAAAAGCCCATATTCACACACAAGCCATCAGACTTAGATGTCTGAGAAGTTCTTCACAGTGTGTAAGAAGCATTAATTAAACCTCTAATCCTCAGGAAATCAATGTCAAGCACCTGAATAAAAGCTGACAGTGTGTTTACCTTTTCTTTAAAACCACATTTCCTTTCTGAAGAAGTAACATTGCAATGCACGGTATGATCTATTAACTATCTATCTATCTATCTATCCTTCTCCTTTTCCTTTTTTTTTTTTTTTTTTTTTTTTTTTAGAATCATGTTTTCCATGAATGGCCTCTGTCTGTTTCTATTGTGACTGTATCACAACTTGTATTTCTTATTTTCCTAGCAGATATTGTTAGGCTTTTCTACCAAGAAATTGAAAGCCTCTTAACTTATTTATTCTGTTCCTGACAGGTCCAGTCATCAACCAAACAGAGTTTTGTGAAAATGCAAAGTAAATCTGGAAGACAGTGTAAAAGTTATGCAAAAAGATCTTATGGTTTCAAGAGTAATCCAGTTTCCAAATACTTCACACAAACTTGGCATTAGACACTCAGCTAATTCACATCATTTTCTAGCTAAAAATCTAGTTCTCCAAAACCAAACCAAAACAAAACACACATGCACACACAAAACATATAAAATTTATGCCATTGAAATTTTCTGACACAAAATGTTTGAGTTTGGATTCCACATTTCAAAGAGACAAAAATTTTAGTTTCTAATTTCTTTATGGTTTGACATAGCAATGAAAAAAAAATTTCAAAAACATTCTATTAAAATCATGCTACAAGAAAATGAAAATAAATAAAATATAAACCTTTGTGCCTATCCACATACACGAAGAGTTAATAACCTAGAAACCTTTGTACAACATGTGTACAAAGGTTTCTGTAATATAAAATATAGCTCTCTGGCCATAATTTTTCACTAACACCAGTCTTGTATCTGCATGTGGAAAGGAGTTTGCTTTATATTTTTGAATACACAAAGCGATGCTTTGTTATTAAAGGTCAGTATTTTTGATAATATTAGCCTTCAGCCGCTCACTGAACCAAAGTGGAAGTTTGGCATCTTAAGCAGTCACAACAAAAGCACATACCATTACACTTTGCACTGTGGACACATTATGTATTTGATACTGAAAGAATAATATTAAAACAGCAATAGCACCATTGCTAAGAGGTAAGATTTATTAGCTTTGGTCAGATGCCATTTGATGTGATCACATGGGTTTGAGTTGTTTGTGGAGGCAAACCCACAATTCATCATAATTTGTTTTACCTTTAACTAGCTAAAGCATCATAACCCAAAAAAGGTTACTGAGACTGTGAAAACTTACGAGAGTTAGGAAGCCTTTACTTTATGTGTCTAAATTCAAACGCAGCTTTTCTGTGTCTACACACCATAAATAAATCTCTGTTTTTTAATGGTATTTCTGCTTCAGTTAGTTCACTGAATTAGTGAAACTGACAACTACAAGCTTTGTCTTTTCTAACTTTTCTAACATTTAAATTACTATTCTTTTAACACTGCGTGCTCAGCTGCTACTATTTTAGCATGGTGAAAGATTCTTCAGCAGACATGCAAGGAAAAATAAATTAATTTTTTTTTTTATTGTTTCCATCCTCTGAAGACTTGAACAGAGTTCCACAAGGCAGACACACAGCATTTATTCTGCATAGTTTCTCTATGCTGCATTTGGAGGACACCTTACAAGCAGTGGGGTGTCTGAAAAGGTCCCAGTAACTGTGCCTACCAACATTATTCAGGTATGAGATTTGTTACATTCTTTTCTTATAATCAAGAAACAGTGGTATATTCTGTACATAAAATCTATAGTACATGCCACAAATAACACATCATGCATATGAAGGCACACTACTAGAGTCTGAAAATAGAAAAATATCCCATCATTTTTCACAGAATGTATTTCTGATTTTAATTAACATTTCAGCTTGAGTACCATCTTCTTAAAAGATATTATTCAAATAGTACATGCATATCTACCTAAATACTCATTCTCACCTCAAGATGTTTAATTCTGCCTCAAGTAATCATTATACACGTTTGAAGTTTTATGCTCCTTGTTATTTTAACCATAACTTCTGTTTCATGTGCTTATTAAATTGATGTCTTGTGGGTTATTCTCAGATACTTAGCAGATGTTAAATTGATATTACCTTAAACCCGGCAGAAATACTAGCAATTTTATTGGTTAAAATCACATCAGGCAGCTGTGATAAAAAGAAAAGGTGCACTATAAGTATTGCTATCCCATACTTCAAAATACTGACACATTGTGCTGTTCAGAACATATAAAAAGCAAAAAGACTGAATTTAGCTTGAAAGGGGAAGTATTTCTAGTGTATCTAAATGAAAATGCAAAGGGAGAGCCTGAAAATTGTCTTTAACAATGCGCTGTTGCTATTTACACCAGAGTAATATTTAAAGTTTACTGTTTACATAGCATGACATAAAGTTAATTAAGTACCACTTATTGCAGCTGAATTTTAAAAGTAGAAAAATATTCACCATAAAAGAAGGAACACTGAGTAGAAAATAAGCTCACAGGTGCAGCCGGAGTAAAAGGTCAGCATTTGCCAATTGCAATTGCAGAGTTTCCACAGCTACCAGGAATTCTCTTTTTCTCTAATCCAGAGGAGATCTGAGGGAAGCTCAGAGAGCATTGTGGTAAATGCTGGCAAACACTGAAGATTTTATCTCAACCACTAGAGAACTAACTGCTTACATTTCAACATCAATTTTGCATTCACCTTTTTCTTATCTTTTTATCTAACTAACTTCTTTCTTATACCCAATCCCACAAACTAAGACATAGACTAATACATAAATATACCACACTCAAAAATTTCATATCTAATTTTATATAAATAATTTAGGAATTGACACTAAATGTATGTTATCATGTCCTGAATAGATATTTTAGTTTTCAAATCGGGTTACTGAAATGAAGCTAGAATCCATTCCAGTTGCAGTATATTGGAATAGAACCCAGAAGGTGTTTTAATCAGCATTAAGGGATCTCAAGACATGTTAACACCAATATAATGAATTCCTACTCCAAACAAGGCAGCTTCAGATTAGGCTTCTTGCATGCAGGTACTATTCAACTTTGCAAATTTCCATATACTGCGATATAGAGTCACCCACTTTGGCTTCCCATACAAAATAAAATGTGGGATTCTATGAAATTTACTCTTTTTTCAGATTAAGAAATTCATACATTTTAGAATGACAACGAATCTTCTGAGTACACAGAAGAAGTATACTGGGTGAAAGAGAGGGAGAGGGAGAGGGAGAGGGAAAGGGAGAGGGAGAGGGAGAGGGAGAGGGAGAGGGAGAGGGAGAGGGAGAGGGAGAGGGAGAGGGAGAGGGAGAGGGAGAGGGAGAGGGAGAGGGAGAGGGAGAGGGAGAGGGAAGTTTGATTTACAGAAAAAAAAAATCAATACAAAGTCAAAATTGTCAGGACTGGTATAGAATCATAGAATACACTGAGTTGGAAGGGACTCATAAGGATACAACTCCTGGAGTTGGACTTGAAGAATGATCTTTTAGATCTAGAAGATCTAGTTTTAGAATGATCTTCTGCTCCCCAGTTACCTTGGTCAAAGTCTTCCTCGTATGCAGGTGTACTTTTACAGTTTCTATCTTCACTGTTACGTAATTCGTGCAATGGGATAGGTATGCTCTGAGTTTTTGAACTTGAGAATGCTTGACTTTAAGTTTTTATCTGATGATCAGGATCATCAAATCCTGGTCATCATGTGCTGCTATCTGATTACAACTCATTCTACAACACTCTCATCTCTCAGAACTGAAAAAGCTGGCCCATCCAAAACCAGAGATAACAGAGTGAAAAGAGCCTTTATCTATAATTTATCAATTCTATTTTTTATTACATAGATAAAAAGGAGCTAGTTTGTATGTGGCAAAACAACTGTGTAGGTCACAAAAATATCTACCTGCAATTTTAACTATAAGTACATGATGTGTTGCAGTCACAGCTATTCTTTAAATCTCTCTTCAAACATATGATTTAGTCATCACAGAACAATCAAAGAGGAGAATAAAAGGATTTTCTGAAGTTCAGTTTATAATTAGTTATGCACCTGATTCTGCATAATTTTTAGTGGCATTTAATAACACAATTTATAAGTGACCCTGGCCTTATATTACTATAATCTTGCAGAGCTTGTTGAACTATAATAGCAATCCACTGCAACCATGAAATAGTCAAACAATCAACACAGTACCAAGTAATGCTCTCTCACCCTTCAGCTGCGTGGAAACAAGTACTGTATGATAAATACACTAACCAGGACCTATTGTAATATACACTTAACAAGAAGTGTTATTAACAACACTTATTAACTAACTTTTGCAAAATGTTAGGAACAAACATACATGATGTTCAGACAATGACTGGCGTGTGATGTCACTAAAGTGATGAGTTTTATTGGCTGCATTTAGTTTTAGATGTTCTTGAAACATTATATTAAGCTATTTCTTACCAAAGACCTGTGACTTCTCCTATTCTCTCTGTAGTAAATCTGATTGGTTCATGTAATAAGTCAATATTTGTCATTTTTCTTCCCGATTGGTGTCCTAGATTGCCTGCTATCAGTATGCAAGCTGCAATGAAGGTATACCTGTACTTTATAATGTTTTTAGAGAAAGAAGCATCCTACATGTGGAATCAGAAAATAAATTACAGAAAGACTGCAGGTGGAAAAATAAAGAGGATAAATGGATTGTTTTGATTTATCACTTTAGTGCATTAACTCATACAGGTTTTATGAAACTTCAGATTTCTTTTGCATAATTTTTGGTTCTTACGAAAATCACATTTCATGATCATCTTGCCCAAAGTGTTCTCCATAATATCTCACCTAAAATCACAGTTTAAAACCCCCAATTATACTGATATGATTGTAAATTTCACTGCTTGGTGAGAAAGGTATGAAGCTTGACTTTAGTATAGTTTCCTGCATACACCGATAGACTTCCAGGCTGTAGCCCCTTGTCATTAGAAAGTCTAATGTGTTTTCCAAATTTACACTGTTGGTGCAATAGTAAAGCAAGCTGTTTCACTCAAAGCCTACTAATGAATGCCAGTTCTGCATGTTTGTCCCAAGGAAGTGGTCCTATGTTCCAGATTTACAACCACATTTTGAGTTGCCAAGTCACCCTTAAAATTTCTCTACTTCGTTACACTTCTAAACATGAAACAAGATAAGTATCAACTTTCAATGTGTAAACTTGGCAGTATCCCTCATTAATTGCTGAAGTTCAGTAAAATGAAGAAGTGTCATTACTGTATATGAGAGAAACCTGTTTCTAAGAAGCTAATATAGACATCTAATTTTTTTTTTTTTGTGACATGGTAAGGCTTGGCACACACTTTTGGATTAGTCATCTAAAAATGGGATCATGTTAAGTACTTTATTCATAAACATATTTATCATCGATGAATGATGATTCCTTCAAAGCTAAGGACAGAGACATAAAGGACATAAGGACATAAACATGAGGAAGTCAATGTAAGCAACTTTTCTCAGCAGGTAGGGCAGGGAGTGTAGAGTGAGTATAGAATGCTACTAACACAATGTTTTTCCCAAACTTACTGGATCTTTCATCACAGATATCCTATTGCAAATGCCCTGGGTAACTGCTTTACTCTTTTAGTGTTAATTCACCATTCTCGCCCTCTTTCTTTATACTGTTGTCTCTGTATGATTTTTTTTTTTCCATGTGCTACTCCCTTAAAAAATTATTTTATTGACTTCTAACAATTATTTTTTCTCTCTCTTTCTTTCCCTGGAAAGCTGACAAGAAGTGCCCAAGAAACTGAAGTTAACGGCAAATTCTGATCCAACATATCCCAAGAGCAGAAAAGAGGATATAACAAAATGTAAGTAAAAAAAAAAAAAAAAAAAAGCAAAAGAGAAAGAGAGAGAGATTCAGAGAGCAGAGAATTCAGGCATTCAGGCTCTAGTGTAAAAAAAAATGAAAGATAATCTTCCTAGTGTTGTGACAGTTCCTCCGCCCAGTGTTTTAAATTCAAGAGTTAAATCTGGGAAGATATCTCCTCTTCCTGAAGAATATTGAGCCCTTTAGAGTCCAAAAACTTAAAGAACAAATTTCGTCTATCTATTGTACAATCAAACATCTAGAATAAGTAACAAATTGTAAGAAAAACATTTAACTAGACAAACACCAAAACAGACTCCTTGCACCAACTTATATTACACAACTTATAAACAAATCCATGTTTTTCAAATGAGTAACAATCAGCAGTTCTTTCTAGAAAACATATGTTCATTGTTTTCTTAGGTTTTGCTGAGGACTAGGAACAGTACTGGTTAGGCTGTTTTCTGATGGCTCTAGCGTTTAGTGTGGGTAAGCTAATTGTCATCCGAAATATACCTTATAAGTAAATAAAATCAAGAATCTGAATTAGATTATAAATGCTTCACTGGAGTCCAAACATAAGCTGATGGGAGGGTTTACTGGCTAGATCATCTCCCTGTCTGATTATGTATGCAAGGGACAAGCTTGCATTGATCCTAAGAAAAGATACAAGAAAAGCACGGCTTTGGGGGTTGAATCTTCACTACTGGAAGATGTGAGCAGAGAAATTGTCATGTGTATTTTTCCCACTGTATTCAGGACAATAGGGCTGCAGGTCTGTTTTTGGTTAGTAATGAAACAAGCAATTGCCTCTTTTCTCAGGCAAAAACTTTTTTCAGTTTATCATGGTTACATTATACACAATCCCCAAAATTTCTCAAATCAAAAAAGAGTAACATCATGCAATAATACTTTGAGATAGATTACGTCATTTATTCTTCGTCACTTATTCGTCACTTTGTCATTTATTCTACGTCACATTTTCCCCCTGTATGGTTATAATATTCCAGGGACTGATGGTACTTAAGCTTCAATTTATGGAGGTCTACCATGCCACTTCTGCAGTCTATATTAAAGGCTTTCTAAATTTAGAAAACAGAATTTTGTTTAATCCTATCTGTCTTTACATATCAAATTAAAGAATACCTTTCCTTTCTATCTAGACAGAAAGATGAGGCAGTCATGCAGCCTAGCCAAAAAAAACCCACCACCAAACAACCAAACAAGAACAACAAAAATCCAGAATGTTACTTTGAAACATTAGATACAGAGACAGAATTACAACTTCTCTATATTGTCATGAGTAATATATAGTCTATAATTGGTAAGGGAGGCTGAATTCAGACTTACTGTGCATTTGTTTGGCTTCTCTCCGGAGTGGACTCTCATGTGAATCAGCAGTTTATACCTGGCATTAAACGGCTTGAACCTTCGTGGGCACCCTGCCCAGAAGCATGTGAAATCTTCTCCCTTCCTCTGGTCTATATGAATCTTCTCTATGTGCCGCACAAGTTCCTCTTGCTGGTCATACAGTGCATTGCAATCAATCCAGCGACAGCCATGCTTGCCATTGAAATCATCCAGCTCCCCATCTTCTTCAAGCTGTGGGCATGGGACAGATGGAGGCACAGGCAGAGGGTGCATGTGACCAGGAAGGCTGGGCACATGTCGGTGCTGATGAGCATGGTATGGTGGCGGAGGCCCTTGTGGAGGAGGTGGCGGCAGAGGGGGTGGAGGAGGCATGTCAACTGTATGGCCTGAGAACTCATCCAGCTGTTCATTTTTCAGGGCACCCACAGTCTGGCTGTCCATGGGAGGCATGCCCTGCTGGATTACCATGTTAGTCGTGGTTTCTGTCTGCAGGCTGGCTTGCTCCAATTGCTGCATCCGCTGGTATTCACCAGCACTATTCTCAGTGTACTCTGGGAAGGTGATACTGCCATTAGCCATGAGTAGACCTTTCTGGGTAGCTGGAACAGAGTAGTTTTGGGGTATACAGCTTCCTCGAACTCCCAAAAAATGTCCATAAACCTCAGGCTGTGGGGAAATGTTAGCTGGTGATGTCCTTGAGCTGTTGATGTAGGCCACTAGAGAGGTGGGGGATGTACGGATGATTGTATTGAAGTCAATCCCAATGCCATCAGACAGAGGAGAAAGAGAGAGTGCTCTCTTTTTGGAGCGGGTAGATTGAGACCGGGAAGAGGAATGGCGAGGACTAAGGTAAGAGGAATGGCTATTTTCTAAGCCAAATAAGTAGGATGGTAATGAGTTAGATACACAGCTACTGGACACAGATGTTGCAGGTGAAAAATTTAGTAAGTCCCTCAACTCACTACCATTTTGTAAACCTTGTTCAGGAGAAAGAGAAGGAAGTGTCCTGTACCCATGCGACCACTCTTGCTTAACGCTCAAAGTGGACTGACTTTCTGACAAGCTTGATGTTGTAGAGGCCAGAGACTCACATGACAAGAGTGACCTGGAACAAAGACATAATAAAATGAGTAAGCAGTTAGACACTTTAGCAGTTCAAATTTCATGTGTATATACTGCTATAGAGTGATTCTTCAACCTTCACACACACATACATCTAAAGGAAGGTTACATGTGAAAAAACTTATCTCTAACTTCAAGTACTCTCAGTTGATACACCAGGAGCCATACACAGGCAAAAAATATGTAAAAAGATAATTAAGAGTCCAATTTTTAACTTAAGTGTTGTGGTTTAACCCGGACGGCAGCTAAACACCACACAGCCATTTGCTCACCCTCCCCCCTCCCTCTCTGGGATGGGGGAGAGAAACGGGAAAGTGAAGCCTGTGAGTTGAGATAAAGACAGTTTTCTAAGACAGAAAAATAATAATAACAATAATAATAATAATGATGATGGTGATGATAGTACTACTACTACTAATGTGTACAACACAAGTGATGTACAAGGCAATTGCTCACCACCTGCTGACCGATGCCCAGCCTAACCCCGAGCAGTCCAGCCCCCTCACCCTGGCTAGCCACCCCTATATATTGTTTAGCATGACATCAGATGGTATGGAATACCCCTTTGGCCAGTTTGGGTCAGCTGTTCTGGGTCTGTCCCCTCCCAGCTCCTGCTGCTCCCCCAGCCTGCCAGCTGGCAGGACAGTGTGAGAAGCTGAAACGTCCTTGGCTTGGTGTAAGTACGGCTCTGCAACAATTAAAACATCAGTGTATTATCGGCACTCTTCTCATCCTAAGCCAAAACACAGCACCTTACCAGCTACTAGGAGGAAAATTAACTCTGTCCTAACTGAAACCGGGACACTTAAGATTTTAAGAAATGCTGCTCTAATGGTTCTTGAAATTTCACTGCAGAAATGAAAGGATTTTTTTTCATCAACCGTGGTGTAAAGAGGCTTGGGCTTCTGAAGCTAAAGCATTATGCTCTTGCCTTGTGTGAAGCTCATTGATTTGAGATTACTATTCATTTTTTTTTCTAGCAAAGAGGGAGAAGAAAAATGATTAATAAAGAATAAATGTTTAACCTTTTTCACTTGGCCAGTTGTAATGCATACAAATATTCTTTACAGAAATAGCTGAAGATTATACAGATTATATCTAACTTAACAAAACAAACAAATTAATAATGTACAAGAACTGATTGAAGGGGTTCATTTAGTTTTTGTTTCATGATGTATTTCCCTCTAAGTCAGCAGTCAATTTTTCTTTCACAAAAGTGTAATCTTGCTGCTGTTATCAGTTTGTCATAGAAAGATTAAGAAACTTGTTTAGGTTGCAAATACCCTACAGGTAGCTTAAAAAACATCATAAGCTCCTAACAATATTGGTATCCACATAAAAGTATAATAAGGAAATACAAGGACACCACGTGCCCTGATTCACAGCTGCAAATGCTGGGTAAAGGACAAGTAGATTTATGTCTTTATTTTTCAATTCTGCATATTGGCACCCTTGGATTTCTTGCCAGCCGGTGGAGCCAGTGGTGTCATTATTATATTAATTAGTATTTGTGAGGAGCTCTAACAGTAGAAAGAACCTGGCATCTAGATAGACATGGAGATCTCACAAACAACAAAAACCTCTGCAATTTGGGGGTTAATTCTTGCATTTATGATTTTTACAATACACTTTGGAAGTGTAGAAGCACAGAATTTAAATCGGAGATCAAAGGCATACACAGAAAATCTGGTTTCTCTTCTAAACCTGAAATGCATTTTGAAGGTAAATGAGTTATTTAATCACTGCTTCTCATCTTCTCACATGATAAACAACGTACACAATAGTTTCTCCTATTCTACGAAGACTTCAGGAGGCCAAATTAACTTAACAAAATAAAGTTAGTAAGTGGTAATAGATACTTTAAATACTATATGTATAAAAATATTTCTTGAAATTCTAACTAAACGGTATATCAAATATTTACAAGCAGTAATTCAAATAAATTTGTGGGCAAGGAATAATGTATACTTATTTATAATGGTATGCTCCTATAGTCAGTTATTTATAATGTTTTTACTTCTTTAAACTTTATAATATTTTTACTTATAATTTTTTATATTACTACAAATTTCAAATGTGTAGAAGAGAAAGTATGCACTATAAAGAAAATAAACAAATCTCATCTCTTTCTTGCAACATACGTACAACAAGCATCTTCAAGGAGGCACTTCCACCTCTTTTACTAGCTTCTTTTTCTTAATAGGTAAGCAAGTTTAGAACCTACTCAGGATAAATAATACTCTAGTTGCTACTGAGTTCTGCAAGGTTTTCTTGCAGGCTCTGCTTCAGGAGACAAGAATCCATGAGAGAGATCTCTTAAGGTGCATAATTGCATATTATGTCTGCACCACATCTTGTAGCTGCATTGACTGCAGCCTCAGTGAAGATACATGAAACCACCTAATTTAAGAATTGGTAGCTGGCGAAAGTGAGGATCTCAATCCCATTTAAAACAACATCAGTTAATTCAAGAGAACAAGAACAGATCCTAAACAATGGCTTTGGAGATACCCCCAGTGAATATGCTAATGTTTAACAAATTTCCATGATTCTGTTTGGTAAAACAATTTTTTTCGTTGGAGATCTGTGGATTATTTTTCAATCATATTTGTAAGATTGACAAAATGTATGCTAATATTAGTTGCAGCCATTCAATACAGAGAAGTGTATGTAGCTTCCCACATTCAACTTCAGCCACACAGATTAAAGCTGAAAAATCCTGGCGTCCTTGTTATCTTATTCAGCTCATCCACATGAGCACTTGCTTCATGATGTTTTTTTTATCCTGTTACTTAGTATTACAGCAGTTTCCAGAAGTTTAAAATCATTTTCTCAAGATTTTTTTTTTTCTTGTAATGGTTGGTTGATTTTCTGTATAAGAATAACTAAGAAACATCCTGTTCAAACTGAATGTTGGTACAGGGTACTGTTATGGAGGTTATGTTACTCCATTGGGGTTTAAATAGCATTTACTTTCAAAACAGAATGTTAAAGAAAAGAGCAATTAACACAATGAATACAATATTGATTAAGAAAAATGAGAAAAATGTCATAGCTGTATCAGGTCAATCTTGTGTAAGATTTACATCTAAATGGGTAATTATTTGCAGGAAAAAAAAAAAAAAATCAGGTTGTTGGTTCTGTTATCAATAGGCTTTGTTAAAGCACTGTTCATTATAAGGCAGTTAAATTATGCTAGTATGCTGTGACCCCGCTATAGACCCAGTCCTCAACAGAATAAGAAAAGTAAGGTTTGATTTTTCCACACTGTGCTATAAACACTTATAACTGGAAATTATAAGAATGATGGCTTTCTTTTGCCAGCTTGATCATTTAGATTTCATTTTCCTTCTTATAAGTAGGAAAAGTCATGAATCAATGTAACAAGTCTATTTTTTAATGTCAAGAATTTTAATCAGATGTTGATTAGGACCAGCCTCATTCAAAAAGCTACCAGTGCCTAACACAAAGGAACACACCTGTCAGTGAAGCTGGAGAGAAACTGCATTTCAAAGGATTTTAAAAGTTCGACAAGTATTTAACATAGATAATAAGTAAGAGCCAGATAATCTGAAGAAGTTTAGTTTTCACTTAAGCCTCTACATTCAAAAGTAACAAAGATTCCAGCTATCAAAACAGAGAAAAAATCATTAAAACCCAGCCCACACCATGACTAAGAAGTTTTCTGGGGAAAAATAAATTTACTTAATATGAAAATGAAGGACCAACTATAACACCATGCCAGATTCTCAGATGCAATTAATTGGCATGCTTGCTTACTTTAATCTAAACCAGCTGTGAGTTTGGACCAGATTTTTATGAATATTTAGAAGATATTCCAGCTGTCACTCTATTCTGCCTCCGTGTACACAGGTCACAGTGTCAAGTATAACTCATAATCTTAGACAAAAATACAGAAGACTGAAAACTATGTTTCCCAACCTTTCTGCCTGCTCTTCTGTTTTACTAGCCAAGAACACTTTTTTCTTTCCTAGGTCCTTCTTTCAATTGCATCTCAGTAAGTGGCAGTATTATATTTGGTTTTAAGCAGCATAACTGACTCCTCTGAAAAGTTTTTTGGGAAACTCTCAGAGAAGTTGGGAGAAAGGTTTTATTTCTCTTGGTCTATATCCCAAAATTTGATGATGTCTGCAGGAAAACTGTGGTTTAGCCAACTTTACACCCCACATCAGTAAAAATCAATATAAGACATTTTAGTCTGGGTCAATTCAGCCAACAAGCTGTTCTGGATTGAACTGTCAGAATACAGTTCATGTTGCGTCCTAAAAGCCACAATGAAGAGGAGGCAGTCACTCAGCTCATGAAGGTTTATGAAGTTAACTTGGACAACTACTTTAGGCAAATTCAGTTTAATGCTGAAGCAATAAAAAATAATAAAATAAAATAAAATAAAATAAAATAAAATAAAATAAAATAAAATAAAATAAAATAAAATAAAATAAAATAAAATAAAATAAAATAAAATAAAATAAAATAATAAAATAAAATAAGAGTGTCTCCACAATCTGTTAATTAAAATATAACTTGAAACTCGTTCTGCTCTAAATTGAGGGGAAAATTGCTGAGATGGACATTCTTTGGGTAACAAACTGATTTTATAAAGTCTTCATTGATAAATCATTAAAAGACACTCTAGGAACACTACAGGTTGGATTCTGCCAGTTTCAACTTCAGATCACCCTTAGTAAATGTTTATTTTAAATAAAAACAAAAATGTATAACACAGTACTGACATAGTACACGCAACCATATGTTCGCATAAAAATAACAAACCCTACAGGTATACCTAAGACTTGTTAAATAGGTAATAATTGCCTAATGATATTTTCATTCTATTGTTTCTACTCTGTCACAAAGGCATGTCTCTGGATTTGTCCTTTGTCACCAGTTTAGCAGCGAATGGTTTTCCCTGACATGTTTATATAGGTAGCATAATTAATCTTATAAATTGTCCTAAAGAACTTAGTTTTCACAAGTGAAGCAACAGAAATAGAACAGAACAGAATATCCTGAGCTGAAGGGGACCCATAAGAATCACCAAGTCCAACATGTCCCAAAGTATCTTGTAGCAGACTATCGCAAGATTTTCTTCCATTGACATAATAGCAGTTTTAATTATTTCAAGATGGTTCCTTGTCTTGCAATAAGGTGATGTAGTAAAATGTAAATTGTTTAGAGAGTAAAGGCTCTTGTGGCCTTTTGTGAATAGAAATGGTTACATTTCAGCTGAGTAGGCAATTATTGCACAAGCCACGTCTACAGAAGTGGGTATGTACCTTCCCACGTAATATGCTGTAATATTTTTACACACTGTGCTTAACTAACATCCAGGGATGTGCTTACTGCACCTGTATGGAGGTTGTCTAAACAACTGTTTTCCCTTCATTCATGTTTTTCTATACTGCTCATAGCTATAATCTCAAAAGTTACTGGAACAGTTTAAAATAGAAAAGCCTAACAGATGCAGTTAACTGATAGCTCATTGCAGATAGGGAACAATTGATCTTATTAACTTGTGTTAACCATTTAAACAATTTGAAAGAAATAGCAGTTGATAAGGAGCGAGAAGCATTAGCAAAGCATTGTGATTTTTTTTTTTTGTCTGACATTATTACTTGCCAGGCACCAGCATAATATTCTTAGTACTATTACACTTAAAACACATAACTACCCATGAAAATGTCACATTTGGACTATTTCCGGCATTTCCTGTTCCTGGTTTATTTTTTTCTGTGCAAAAATATGGCTAAGTGATTCTAAAAATCTTTATAGAACAGAAAAAACCCTATCAAGCATAGAAAATTTCTAGCTACATTTTACCCTTGATATGAATGATCTATACCACTGTGATTACAGCTGACATGAATTAAATTATATCAAATTAAATTTGTCATGGCATAACAAAGCATCATTTAGACCATTGTAATTATCAGAAAGGTTGCATTTAAATGGCAAGAGAATTGAAAAGGCCTCTTTATTAAGTACTGAAAAGAAAAAAGCTAACTCAGGACCTTGTATCTGATGAAGGAACACTCAGGCTGGAAGCATCCATAGACCTCTGTAGGGTAGGGCTGATCTGGTTGCATGCTGTTGAAACTTGATTAGCAGGAGGTGAAACAGGTCCTAGGCGCTGAACTGTCATGGGACTGCTGGTGACTACTAGGTTGTTGCAGCTGCCTTTTCCATTGGACTTAGACTGGGATCCATAACCAAGGCTTCCTAAAAAAAAAAAAAAAAAAAAAAAAGGCAGGTGTATATTCATCTCCCGTCCATGAACCCATGAGGAAGCCACAGAACGTATATTGTTTTGTGCAACAGAAGTAACTGGAATTGAGCATCTTCAGAGGATAATGAAACAGAGGATCAACACAAGGAGTTTGCAAACTTCTCCAAATACAAAAAGGAATGTTCTAAAGGGGATTTAATAAATTATGCATGTTTCAGACATGCTGAAGTACATGGGCTAAAGACCAGACATCATGGATAAACATCAGAAAAAAACTATTTGAAGACTTGGTGCAAGAGCAGTCCTCAGCTGAGGGATAGCCAAGTCATAACTACAGCATTCTCTGCAGAAAGGAAGAGAGAACCCAAGGAGGCTGGAGGAACACCACCATGCCTTGAGTTGTACCAAATCCCACAGCTACAAAGCACTGAAAGCCATTCCATCACTTCTACCACCAGCTGTCCAGAAAAGCATGGGGACTGCAAGCATGCATTCCAACTGTTTCCCTTACAGTAGGTCTGCTGTGGCAAAGCACACACGTTTTTCTCGCAGGAGAGAGTTATAGCTGGGATCCAACATTCCTCAGAGGCCTGAGGAGAGGAATTTGAGTTGGGTTGAGTAAAGTAGCATTCTGGACTTTGAAAGGCCACAGTATGTTCATAGTAACTGCAGCCATGACTCAAAGCTGATGGCTGTTAACACAATAGCAAAGGATGATTACAGAGGTAGATGGCAAGTAGGACTAACGGCAAAATGCTCTGTGTACTCTGTGTCTTGATTTAGGTAGTCTACAAGATCCCCTACATTAAAAGACATCAATATGTAGAAGTTAAAATAGGTCATGATATGGAAGTTACTGGATGTCTACCAAATTCTCATCACAGTTGGAAATACATAATTAGATTGTTCACATTTCTAGCAGCTTCCCTGTGTTTGGACTACTTCTCAAAGCAGGATTAGCAGTACCAGGACAAATACTGTAAGCACTTCAAGAGTTTAAATCTTTTTCTGAAATGAATCTACTTTTGACTTGGTTGCACAACTCACTCATTTTTGTCACAAGACTGTTCAAATGGGTTGAGAACTCCACAAAGAAGTATATTAAGGCATTCATGACCCTCACAGTCACAGGAAGGAGACAGGATTATCTTAAAAATCTGTAATTCATCCTAGGAACTTCAAATGATAGATTTTCTAAAAAACAAACAAACAAATAAACAAAAAAGAGATCTGTTTCAGAGGTCAGAACCTTTTTCTCAAACTCTTCTTCCCTTTGACTAACTAGTAATAACTAGTAATATCTGACATATACATGTATTTATCAGGAGTACATATGTGATCCTCAGTCTACTGCGATCCAAATTGCTGTATATGGGTGATCCAACTCATGTATAGATTTTACAAGTTGATTATATGAAATACCACCAAAATGTAGTCTTTGGGATGAAATATGTCAGCCCTTTAATAAATATAACTTACTCATTGCTACTATTCAGAAATATAAGTGAAGAATATAGCATCTAGTTGAAAAATCAAGGATAAGAAATGAAGACAATAGTTACTAACCCAACATAAAATGTAACTAGAAGGACTGGACATTTCCAAGGGCAAACATATAAGAAGAATTCCTTGTACTGCAATTAACTCCATTTGGGGTATCAAAAAAGCAGCTTTTAAACACTATGGGATTACTTTGTGATTTCCTCATAGATGTCTAATTAGATTGACAGAATAAGAAAAAGTCATTTTGTTTTCTTTCCTGTGCAGTATTTTGCCTTTTTAACTCACTACAGCTGAATCAGTATGCTACTCAGTAGTTGCTTCCACTATGTTACAGGGTGCTAAAATGGAAACACCCAGCAAAATTATTATACAAAAAACGTAAGCTGTTCCCAGCAGTAATATGAATACTACTCCTCTAGCAAAAGGATGAGATGAACAGGAATGAAATATTTACATGACACATTCACTTCACATAAGTTACATAACACTACATAATATGCTTATATATGTGTGCATACTACAGATGTGCAGTCAGCTGTTTTTTTTAAAGGTACATTTATCATGTAAAACCAAAGGCTTTCTGCAGCAAAGCAAACAAAAGGCAGGGAAGCATGCTATACTATACTAACATAAGAAATCTGGCTGTTTTTGACACTGAAACACAGTTGTGAAGCTTGTAAAGCCTATATATATTAACAGCTTCATAAGATGTTAAACTACTAATTAGCACTGCAAAAAAACAATTCTGAAACACACAAAAAAAAGTAAGAAATATATACTGATTCTTCCCTGGATAACAACATAATGCCCTTCACATAAAAGCCACCTCAACAAATTTCAGTGGTAACCATAATATCTTACTCATCATATCCATGAAATGAAGGCCTATGCACTTGCCAAATTTTTATTTAGGGACAGGCCATATGTCATCTATTTGGTTCAAATGACAGCCTGCAATCATAAAATTAGATTGTTGTTTATACAAAATTGAACATAGGGTATGTTCCTCCTTGGAACATAGATGTCAGAAAAGAAATCCTCAAAATGAAAACCAAAATGCAGTAGTGACAAACCATTACTGTTACAATAGAAATTGCATACTCAATACAACCCTTTTCACCTTGCAATTAGAAGTTTTTCTCTTATTATCAGAGCATAAACAGCACACTCATTGTTCACCAGTTACTGAAAGAAAAGAAAAAAAAGTACTTAGGAGAGACTTTATTATTGGGATGACAGACAAAAGCAGTGTAAGACTCTGGCTCTGATAAACATTTCTTTGTGCATTTCTCTGATTGAGAAGCAAAAAGTTTTCTTCTTTATATCATTCACAAACATTTGTTGTCATGGGGAAAAATGACAATTCTTCCAATTAAAGGGAAAAGAGAGAAAAGCATCTATCATCAGCTCACACCATTGAAAGAGACTACAAAGTGAAAGACTACTGCTATGGAAAGCAAAGTCATAACATTTTATCAACTGTTTCACAGAGATATGTGTGTCTAAAGCCCACCATTAATATCTCATCTGTGTCCTGAAGGTCACCAAGAAGTATTAGTTTGATCTGAGTCAGGCTTGAGTGTTGAGCTAAGTTAGAACACAAGATAGGAAGTATATGCTGGCTTTGATCCTGTTGCTGGAGTACAGCTCACATCTGACCAGCATAAAGTTAAAGGGATGCAACATTGACACTTGAGCTAGCCCAATCCTGTCGGTGAAAGGCAAACTGTCAGAAAATGTGCTCAAAGGTGTTGAATAACTCTGACCAGGCAGAATGACTCTGTCCTGGATTAACATTTGGCATGATATACCCACAGAGCCAGAGGAGCTGTCAGTCGAAGTTTGCCATGTCTTTAACCTGAAATCTAAAAAGTTCATTTCAGTGGAAGGACAGGCACCAGGAATATCTTGAATCCACATCAGCTGAGAAAAATGGGAACCTCTTTGGAGGGCATTGGTGGGGTTTGAATGACACTGAAGCTTCTGAGAAAAATACATGGAACCAGTATTATAAATAAGAATCAATTTATTTCCTTATATACAAAGATTTAAATCAGGAGATAGCTTAATAAAGGCAAGAGTATTGTAAAATAGAATCAGTCCTGAGCTGGATAACAGGAAGAGCTGCAGGTGCTTAGCACGTCATTTATTCCAAATAAACATATTATACACAAATAAAAACTGCTCTTTATCAATATCTAACTGTAATAGCTAACAAGTATAAACATTAAAAATATTTTATGGAAATATTTTAATCCATTCACTTCCTCATTCCTTGGCTTACCTATTTTCCCTATTTATTCTTTATAGTTAGTTAATAGGTAAGCTTCACTCATTCTTGACATGGAAAAATATTTCACCGCAAACTTCTGAAGAATGTTCAAAGAATACAGAAAAATATAACTACTTTAATTTAGGTAGAATGGAATTCTCTTAGTTCATATCACTGTTGTGCTTTCTGGAGACATTTTCATTTTTGGAAAGGAAAGTTTCCATGTAAACACATTTTCTTTTATCAGATATTGACTGAATAACAGCAATTTCTTTGTCTACTTCCCTGAGCCAAGTGTAGAAACTAGTTAATTCTACAGAGTATCTCAGGTTATACTATGAAATTCCTGTATCTAACTTTCGTAATTGCAAATTATGTTTCCCATGTATAAATGACAGTAAGACAAAAACGTACATCAGCAAAAAAGAAGCATGGCCAGCAGGTAAAGGGAGGTGATTATCCTCTATTCTGCTCTCATGAGACCCAATCTGCAGTATGGCATACAGTTCTAGGGTCCCCAGCATAAGAAAAACATGAACCTGTTAGAGAGGGTTCAGAGAACTGCCACAAAAATTATCAGAAGGCTAGAGCACTTATCTTATGAAGAGAGGCTGAGAAGTTAGGGTTGTTCAGCCTGCAGGAAAGAAGATTCTGGGGAGACATTATTGTGGCCTTTCATATATAAAATGGGGGCTTAGAAGAAAGATGGAGAGATACTTTTTACCAACACTTGTAGTGACGGGACAGAGGGTAACAGCTTTAAACTGAAAGAGGGTTGAATAAGATTGGATATAGGGAAGAAATTTTTCATGATGAGGGCGGCAAGATGCTAGAACAGGTTAACAAGAGAAGTTGTGGATGCTCCGTCACTGGAGTGTTCAAAGCTGCACTGACCGGGGTTTTGGGAAACCTGATCTAGTGAAAGATGTCCCCACCCATGGCAGGAGGGTTGGAATAGATGAGCTTTAAGGGTCCCTTCCAACCCAAGCTGTTCTATAGTATTATTCTAAAACCAGTTTTAGATGTTCAGTGTTCTGAAACACACAACATACCAAATACATAACATGAGATCAAATTAAGTCATCTTTTAGATCATTAAATTATTCAATAATTGAATTAATCAATATAAATTAAAAAAAAAAAAAAAAAGCTATTAAGGTTATCTGAAAATCTATCCTGTTGTTACTGTTAGAGTGTCAACTTGAAATGAAAGAACTGTAACAAAAGACCAAACGTAATTTCCCTAAAGTTTTTTCTGTCTGTTGGTTGTGCAGTAGTTAGAGCTTTGGAAATGGTCAGTTTTAGTGTTTCCCTTTTAATAGGGTTCCAGTCTTGTTTGTGTGGATTCTGCATTCACTAAGAGCAGGAAAGAAACATACACCCAAAACAGCATACTGTAAGACAATAAATATTAAGACGATAGATGGGCCAAAGCAATCAGTAAGACTGTGTCAATTTGTACTTCACGTAGACTAGATGTAAGCCATCAAAGTCCTTCTGAACCAAATCTCGTGTTTTTCGATAGCATGGTGAATCTTCAACATGTTGCAGAACCATCCTTGCAGCATGCCACCATATCTGTAAGGTTGGTGGTACCTTGGTTGGAGGGACTTCACAGTAACTGCTGACTGAACACACTCCAAGCATCTCATAGAAAACTTTCCAGATGAGAAATAGCTCCATTCCTCTCTCCTTGGGGATGCCAATTTCTTTCAGCCTTTCCTTCCATGAGTTTCAGTCACATTATTAATAACTATTAGAGAGCTATAACTTTTTCCCTGTGTCCTTGAACACAACAGCCACTTGTCCATTGTTTAAAAAGCGCTACTGCATGTCACCTACCTAGGGAAAGAGACACCAGCCACAGAGCTGTGGATCTGAGATCCCCTGAAACCCTCTTTAGAAGGCAAGTGAGTTGAACTGCAGCTTCAAAGAAAAAAAAAAAAAAAAAAAAAAAAAAAAAAAGACTAAAAGACTAGGGGGAGATTGCTATTTGCTTTTATTAGCACAGGGTCAACCAGAGTCTTTTTGGGAGTCCTGGCTTCTTCTTCACACTGGTACCATCTATTTGGGAACCTGGGCTTATTTTACACCCATAGCATCTTCTGGACCCAAGTCATTTTGGTAGATTTTGAGGCTCATAGTTTAACTACACAAAATTCATTCAAAATTATGTTAGGAATGAGCAACTTGTATATGGGATGCAATCTGCAATTCTTCAGGGTACAACGAAATTACTACACTAAGGTTCAAAAAGTTGCCAAAGTATGATTTTTATTGGAAGTCTTGTGAAATATGTAAGTTTCACAACCCACACTGACACTACATATCAGACAGTCTTGACCTTTATTTTCTTTTAAAAAAATGAATTTTTTCTTTAAAAAAATTAATTTTGCAGTTAGAAAATTCGAAAGTTGAGGTCCTGAAGACCATAAACCAGTAAGTTAATACAAATACAACAACACTACCCCACATTTGAAACAAAACAAAACAAAACAAAACAAAACAAAACAAAAAAAGGAACTCACTGTTTCTAGCCTTATGGTCTTGATCTTAGCTCATGATTTTTTTAACACTTAGCACATACTACCAATGCCTTGTTAGTAAGCCATTTCCTCCAAAACCTCCGGCAGCGTCCACTCTGAACAGTAGGTTAGACAGACCATTAATCTGACTGGTATTGGCAATTCCCATGTTTGTAACTGTTTGCAGAGACTTAATCTTTGCAATCATGAAAAATAATCTGGAGGAAATGCACTAAACAGAATTGTATGACCACATTGTATTATGAGAAAATATTATGCATGTACTGTGAAAGCTCTCCATGCTTTCAGTCTTGGAAAGGCATTTTCTTTACTATCAGAATGCACTTGGTAAATTAGCTTGCACTAATTTCCAATGCTATTTGCCATTCATTGTATGAAGTAATCAAGCATGTACTTTCAGCAGCTCTACTGTGAGACAAAAGAGACTGACAAAGCACAATAAAAAACAATGTCTCCCTTCAAGTGGAACCAGGGTAAAAAATTATCCAGAACTGACTGGTGAAAACAATACCTTGCAGGTAATTAACTTAGCTGGTTTGAAGCGGACAGCAATGAGATCATCTATTTCTATGGAACACTTTAACCACTGAATTTAAACAAATGAAAACAGTGGTCTTTTAATGACTAAACTAAGACCATATTATGAAACTGTTAGGTTCAGGGAAGTTCCAGAAGAAAACATGTACTGTAAAACTGATTTTCAGTTAGATCTGAAGACATTTGTAATATTTCATTATAAACTATCAGTTTAATTTATAAAAGGAAGGTCACCCGTTTATTAAAAAGTATGTTTGAGAGCTGATTTGTTTGCTTATTTTGCATAAAAATAGGAAGTTATCAGTCAACTACTGCACAAACCAGTAAATGTTTAACTAGACTAAAATATAAATGTTTAAGTTGTAATTAACTCCTTATTTGTTTTTGATGAAAGTCTATTATTTTGTTCTCTCTCTCTCTTTTTTTTTTTTTTCTTTGAGAGATTTTCTACATACATGTGCTTCCCCTTTTGTCATTGTTAGGATAGTGTACAGTATGTTCTCTTCTAGTACAGATAACATATTCCTTTACATCCTTGGTCTACGGTATGTACCATTTCTCTGGGATGTGAGTTTCTCCTGTCAGCTTCTGTTATGTTTCTACCTACAAACCTTAGCCTGGCCATTTAGTTTGTCTTTCTGTAAAATGAATACATTGTTCAAGCCACATAACTCAAATAACTGGTATGAATTAAGAGAAACTCCACAAGTAAAATAATGCAATATATAATCTTGCTAGTAAATTAATCTTATGGTAAAAAAAAAAAAGTTTCACATTCTCAATTTCAGTATTTGCCAGCTCCTTAAAATATCATTACAATATTAACAATAAAAATTACAATTATAACCAAAAGGAAATACAAAAATACACAGATATTTAAAAAAATAAAATAAAATAAGAGAAGAGAATAGCAATGGAATGAGAGGTAGCACCTTTGAGTTCCACTCCCACTGGGAAAATATTGTTTGAATCTGACTTAAGTGAACACACAGAGCATATGTATGTATGTGCATGAGAGCATAAACTGTTGTGTTTATTTTTTTTAATCAACTGACTTGCAAGAGGCACAACTTGAGGGGAAAAAAAAAAAAAAAAAAAAAAGAACTATTGTTAAAACTTCCCAATACACTATGTGTGGTATGACTCCAGACAAACTCTGTAGAGAAAAACTGTGCCCCTTTAACAGTGCTGTACTCAACTGCAAAACAAAGCTGATCAATTCCATCAGTATTGTTGCAATACTGTTTTGCTGATATCACCTGTCTGCAATGCAGAACTACCATATACCAGTGAGCCACCCAAAAAACTGCAAAGCAGGATTAGGAAATCATTACCTGGATGAATCACTTTTGGAAATAAGTAATTTGCACTCAACTTTTGTAACATTTGCACTAAACTAGAAGGGAAACAACATATCTCCCTATCAAAGAACAGACAACTAAGATAATACCTTAGGAAAATAATTCTGGAACTTGTAACACTTCTTTCCCCACAACAATTTTCTTGTAATGCTGTTGAACCTTCACAGCACTTTTGTGCATTTCTTCACATTAAAAATACATACTTAGCATTTTTTTCAATACATTCCTGAAGTATTTTCCCCCCTAATTTTAATTAAAAGATGCTCAGATGAGATATTTTCTCCTATCTCCATATCCTTAGTGTTTCAGAAAAGATAAGACAGGAGCTTTGTTATCTGTAACCATGGGCACTTGAAGAACATTACCAAAAAGATTTTTGAAGCAAGGCAGCATAGTATTATATCCCTTGTTCACACAGTATCTTCTGATTTCTTGCTGCTGTGTTTATTGGGCTATGCTTGGTCTTGTGCGTAAACACTGTCTAATACTTCCTTGTGCACACTTTATACTCACTCCTGTCTGCCTGGCTGTACCAGCAGTGAGCAAAGAGAGGAATAGAGAGGCAGCACCCATCCAGGTTCCAGGAGAAGGGAAGATATTTTCCCTCCTCTAACGACTTATACACAGGGAAGCTAGCTCCATCTGGCAGAGTACTAAGAGTAAGCGGACAGACTCAGTGTATACTCAGTGTATACAGTGTACACTGGTGTATACTGCCCTAACTCCAATGAATTATCACAACCTACCCCTAGGAAAGCCTGCCACCAGCTGCATGGGAGCATGCAAGAGGTTACTTCCTACCTCCAGCACAGGCCAGGTGTCACTCAGCACCATTACACATCAGTGTCATTGCATCTCATGATCCAGCAGGAGACATCTGTTCAGCAAAAAAGCATGCAGTAAAGGCTTTGTCCAATGTTAAATCACAATACCATGTGAGAATCTCTTTCTAGATCTTTATGGATAGCTCAAGTTATTTCACTCCTGCTTTTCAGGAAAATCTCACTACCCCTTCAAGAGACTGAAATACACAAGCAGAAGAAAAGAAAAACAAATGCCAACTTGTTGAATAGTGATAATATTTAAGAACAGGTGGCAAATGTTAACATGGAAAGAACTGAAGAAATGGGCTTTTGAAGTATGCAAGCAGGAATGTAAGTGACTTGCAGTTGCATTCAGTATGTTTTTGTTCCCCAGATTAAGTCCATTGTTCAAGGATAACTAAAGCGTACTTTTTAAAACTGCATTTTCCCTGAGTTTCTGAGCAGTACAAACAAGCAATTTTCTCTTTTTCCTTGTGTTAAAAACAAGATACTGTTTAATGTTGTTTCTCCTAAAAGATAATGTGAGAACTTTATCCTAGTTGTCAGTTTAACTAGGCAGAAATAACAAGTATACAGCCCACATAACGTATGTATTCTAAGAAGCTTTGTACTCAGCTAATTAGTTTAACTATTGCTTTCATGGTTCATTTAAAAGTTTCATGCTTCATTAAATACCAATACATTTTACCACCTCAAAAAACTTTTCAGTAAAAATACAATTGTCTTTTCAAGTGATAATCTTGTTAACTGATAGATACATTTCAAGCACATCTATCAGACACTATCAAAGTTTGAATTTCTACACTAGCAGTATCTCTAAGCATTATGAAAATCTCATTCTACAACACACAACAGAGAGGCAGGTGGTTTTTTTTGTTTGTTTGTTTGTTTTTTGTTATTGAACAAAGAACTTGAAAGAAAAATAAAATGTTTTGATGGATGGTATTTTAATCATTAAAAAAGTTACCACACTAAATCTGTGGTTGTTCCACCTTCATGACAATCAGCTCAAACACACCTTGGATTCAGTAGCTGTGACTGTTTTGTCTAAAGTCCGTAAATTCAGAAACTCAGAAAGGCATGTCCATAAGGAAGCATAAAGACAAGTGAAACGAAGAGATGCAAAGACAGAGGACAATAGCCAAGTGTAACTCATAAAAAGAGACTTCTGTGGTTAACTGAATATTCTCTACTATAAAGGTGCACCTACTTATATGCAATTTGCATTTTCTCAATTCAAAATTTAAGATTATCTCTGAGCAGTTTAGAAAAACATTTTGTAGGCTGAGAATTTACTCAAGAGTCCACCTGCATAATTACCGTGACTTCTCTGGAAATTTGTACAACTGTTTTCACAGCCAGTCCTGTTCTAAGAAATATATGGCCAGTAAGGTATACTGCAATAATAAAATGACAGTGATTCTTTTTAAAAATCTTATTTAAACTTACTTTTAGAAGAGGTCATTATCACCATTCTTCATGTTATAGCCTATTTAGATTTCTTAAAAGCTGATATGTTATTACATCATGACCCAAACAAACCCTTATACTTGTCTTTCCACTCTTATCCCTTCAAGGCAATGAGAGGCAAAGCCTGGGAAAATTATACAAACAGCCACAAATATTTAAAATCTCTATTGTCACTACATGCTTCCACTCTTCTCAGAGCTTCAGACATTTTTCTTTCAATTTTATTCTTTCATTAGCCCAAAGCGTGCTAATTAATTGGAATTTCCCAGGTCTTTTGTTATTGTGACCAAAAAGAAAAGATGAAAAAAAAGCTCATTCCTTCTAGTTAAAGTGAGTCCATCTATCTTCCACAAAGCCAGCGTAATAAGAGGGAGGATTAAGGCCACTTAAATTGCTCAGGTCCTGCAAAGACAACTCCAGCTCCTGCCCTTTGCCGTCATCCTTGCCAAATCTGATTTATGGAGAATGACATCTTAACCACAGCTATTACTTTGTGAAGAGGAGACTGCTGTGTTTGCAGGGTTGGCATCCCGAGCTGGCTACTGAGTCAGGTCTGATGCAAAGACTCAGGAAACCATACTGGCATACCAATGCACCGGTGTGTCTTTGTGCCTGCAAACAAATCTGAGGGGTGGAAAGAAGTGTTCATGGACACAGGCATATACAAGGCAAGTGTACAGGTGCTTTGCTCTGAGTTGAAGCAGCTTTGTTAAAAGGTAGAAAACCACACAAATATCCTGATGGACAGTGAAATCTTTTTAACAAGCTGGTGATCCCAGCTGTGCATCTTTCTTCCATACTTCTACAAAATCAAGTGATACTTATCTTAATGTTAGCTTGATGGAGGGAATGGGCTATATAGGTAAGAACAAAATGCTCAAAACCAATTACATGATTTTTGAGGATTTAATCCTGTTGACTTTCAGTGAAGTTAAATTCCCAAGTACAGAAGTCATTTTTACAAGTAAAACCTAGCTATAAAAGCTGCTTAGGTCATTTTTCAAACTTCTGTCATACCCAGATATTCAGCTGCACTTCTTCATATGATTTATTGTGTGTTTCTTTAGTATTAGGGTGTGTTTTTCTGCTGTTATTTTCATTGAATAAAGGATTAGGATTCCACGATGTTAATGTGATTAGTATATAAATTAGCACATCTTACAGGCAGAAATAGCTGTATTTCACTATTACTAGAATCCACATTCTATTTTACTGTTTGTTAAATTTCATTAAAAAGAAAAGGAAAAAAAAAAAAAAGAAAAAAGAAAAAAAAAAGTCTGCTTTAAAGTACTTGTGATGTGCACTGCAAAGTAAAGACATAAAACAAAGCCAGTTCCACTTCCAAAAGACTGCACAAGACTAACCCATCCCAACAGAGAATTAAAAAACTTATAATCAAAGAAAAGACAATAATCAGAAAAACAGTTATAGCATTTTTTTCTCTGACACCACTAGCTCTTCTCATTAACACAGTATTAAAGAACTAAATCTGCACAGGCTGGCTGGATGAAGAAATAGTAAGTATTTGCAGCCTGGGGTTGGCAGAGTATTCAATGCCTACATGTGAACTGCCGAATGTCCACCCAGCCATTCTATCCTTTCCCCTCCTTAAGAGCACAGGGGAAGAAAGCAAGATGGTAAAGCTCCTGGGCCAAGACAACAACAGTTTATAAGGAAAGCAAAAGCTGTGCTCAGAAGCAAAGCAAAATAAGGGATTTATTTAATACTTCCCATCAGCAGGCAGATGTTCAGCCTCTTCCTGGGAAGCAGAGCCTCAGTACACATTGCAGTCATTAAGGAAGACAAATGCCATCATGACGAACGTTCCTGCATCCTCCCGTTTTCTCAGCTTTTATTGCAAGCATGACACCATATGACATGGAATATCCCTTTGGTCAGTTTGGATCAGCTCTCCTGGAAATATTCCCTCCCAGACTACCCCCAGCCTACTGGACTTTTTTCATGGGGCAGTGGGTAGGAGAGGCAACCTTGACACTGTGCAAGAACTGCTCAGCAAGAGCCAAAACACCGATGTGTTATCAACACTGTCTAGCCACAAATGTAAAACACACCACTACATGGGCTGCTGTGAGGAAACTTAACTCCATCCTGGCCAGACCCAGTACATTAGATATGGAAAAAGAAAAAAAAAAAAGTTTTCTCTTGGTGATTTTATTTTAAAATGTATGAGGAAATGGAACATTAAATGTTGGATAGGTGTTAAAAATCAATTTTCCAGTCAAATAACATAGCTGTAGTATTTCACAAGGCTTTTCACATTGTATTTTAAGGAAAAAAAGTAACTAGTTACTTAATTAAGGATGCTGTATTGGTATCAGGCAACAGAAAGAACTAGAATCATAGAATGGCTTGGGTTGGAAGGGACTCTAAAGATCACCTAGTTCCAACCCTCCTGCTATGGGCAGGGATGCCACCCACTAGATCAGGTTGCCCAGGACTTCATCCAATATGGTATTGAACACCTCCAGGGATGGGGCATCCATAGACTGTCTGAATAACATGTCCCAGTGCCTCACCACCCTCCGAGTGAAGAATCTCCAACTAACCTCTAATCTAAATCTACCCTCTTTTAGCTTAAAACTGTTTTCCCCTTGTCTTATCAGATAATTTTCTGACTGAGCAAAAAGTTGTTCTCCATCTTTTTTTTAAGCCCTCTTTAAGTATTACTAAACTGCAATAAGGCCAGTCCAGAGTCTTATCTTCTTCAGGTTGAATAGTCCCAAACTGGAATACTTTCCTTTTCTCTCTGAATAATACTTTAAAATTAAATATTAAATATTTCTGCTTTTAAAGCATTGATACATAATGTGGGTTGGATTTTTTTGTTTGTTTGTTTTGCATTTTTGCATTTTTAACCAGTGAGGGCTTTTTGGAATGGATAGTTCTCCCTGACAAACCCAAGCAAAGCAGAATCCTGAAGGTTCAGTCAACACTGCCAACTGAGTTAAGGGTTGCAGGCAATCCTTTTCCCTCATGCACACCCTTTCCATAAATTATTTGGACTAAACCACCACAACTCCTTCCCCTGTTTTTTTTTTCAAGTGGGTATTTCTTGGATGTATGGGAGAATTTATTTGCCCAAGATACCCTGACACAGTAGCACCATTTTGCAGCAAGCCAAACGTGGCGTGGGATGTAAAGGTGTGAAGTAACTTGCTCCTTCCCCAGGACTAAGAAGGACCTCAAATACAACCTGTCTTCTGGGTTGCTCCAATAGCACTTCAGCTCCCCATCACAGATATGGGGATAGACTGTAAGGTCTATCCCATACAATTTTCAAAGAGGGGCAAAAGTTAGGACATGAGGCAAGCAGTCCAGAACAATAACTATCTTACAGGAATGTAGATATTCACAGACAAGTGTAAGCCAGCAAGCAAATTTCACATAAAACTTACAGCAACTCTCAAAGACCCTATCATTAGATCTGTTTTTGTTCCATCGATGTATCAAAGCACTAGGTATATATGCTGATTAGATACCCTTTATTTTAGAAGATCTTCTTAACTGTCCTCAGGATCAAAAAAACAACTGATACTACCCCATCTAATATGCAAGACAACTCCTTCTTAGTCTCCTAGATAAACAGACAGAAAGCATATATCTTTTCTGTCTTTCTATCCTGTCTCTCATATCCTGTGCCTTCCAGCTTCAAATACCTGAACAACTGTTGGGGACATTCTGAAGATGTCAGCTAAGACAAGGTGCTTAGACACTTTTACAATTTTTCTTGACAAAAATTAGGTGCTGAAATCTGGAAATCCTCAGCATTTTGTGCAATGCCAAATATCTTTTGAAAGAAACCCACAGGCATTAGACTGTAAACTTTTGCTTCTAAGTACAATCAGTTACCTGCTTGATGGTGCCTTTGATAGAATCACAGAATCACGAAATGGACAAGGTTGGAAGGGACCTCCAAAGATGATCTGGTCCAACCCCCTGCCAAGCAAGATCACCTAGAACACATTGCACAGGATGGCATCCCAGGAGGGTTCTGAATATCTCCACAAAAGGAGATTCCACAACCTCTCTGGGCAACCTGTTCCAGCGTTCTGTTACCCACACAGTACAGAAGTGCCCTCTCCTATTCAGCTGGAACTTCCTGTGTTTCAGTTTGTGCCCATTGCCTCTTGTCCTGTCACTGGGCACTACTGAAGAGACAATGGCTCCATCCTCTCAACACCCTTCCCTCAGATATTTATACACATTGATGAGGTCCTCCCAAGCTAAACAGGCCCAGCTCTCTCAGCCTGTCTTCATATGAAAGTTTCTTCAGTCCTCTTATCATCTTAGTAGCCCTCCTCTGGACTCAAATCAGTAGTTCTATGTCCATCTTGTAATGGGGAGCCCAGAACTGGACACAATACTCCATGACATCTAGTCCAAACTCTAGTCCAAAATAAGCGCCAGACAGTTTCAGCTCTACTCTTTGCCTTATGATGATGAGACTAATGTTTTCATCAAATTATTTGTGAAAACAAATTATTATTATTATTATTTTTATATTCTCCTTACACAACCAGAGTTGCAACAGAATCCTAGCCTCACGTAACAAATAAGTGCTACAGCAATGATTTGTTTCCCTCTAAGTATTATACCTGTGTACCAACCAGGAATAGAATATACTACACATATATATCTAAGAATTCATGGGAAGCTAAACCATGGTGCTTTTTATCACAGATAACCATGTTTCACATACATGGGGCAAAATACAGTTACCCATGTGTCTTTAGCTCTGCCAGTTTTAAAATTAATTGACAAATCATAAGCAGGCAACTGTAAAACCTGAAGTCTTCGTGGCCACGTTTTGATCTTCTCTGTGGTTTCTACTCTTCCAGCCCTGTTATGGTCATCACATAACTGGTTTCTTGCTTGCAACTCTTCAAAAAATTTTTCTTTTTCCATGATTTTTTTTTTTTTAAAAGAAAGAAATAGTAGTCTATTTACTTGCTGTGTAGTTGCAAGGGAAAAAAAAAAAAGAAAAAAAAAAAGAAAAAAAAATTAGTATCATTATTTTCTACTCTAGTTATAATAAAACCCTTGAAAAGGACTCCAGCATCTAATTTCAAAGACTCATTTTAGTGATATTAGGATAAGAAACTATTCAAATTGTTCAGTTTGACCTTTAACAAACTTATAGGTTAGTATAAGGTGGAGAAATCAATGACAAAAGCAACCAGCTGGAAAGAATCTGCTCATGACTGTTCTTATTTTGCAGAACTTTTCTCTCTCTCTCTCTTTTTTTTTTTCCTTTTCTTTTTTTTTTTTTTTTTAAATACAGTCTATGTGGACCAGTTCTTTCTGTTTCAACATTGTCACCACAAATTTTCTTAGCCTTCTCAGAAACCAAGGAATTCAGATTCTTTTTCAGACTAGAAAACCCCAAAACAGATATAAGAAAAAATGCAGAATTAAAGATTAAGAGTTTTTGAGTTTTTTGTTGTTGTTTTCTTTTGTTTTCAGTGAATCAATGTCCTAATACTTTACGTATCGTATTTTTTGACCTTATAAAATTAGGCTAATGCTGCAACACTCCAGAGAGTATTTTAATCAAGGATCCTCACATGCATGATCTGATCACAAGATCACTTTGAGACCATTGTGCAAACACTTCCTGAACTCCAAACAGAGTCTGCCATGACCACTGCCCTGGGGAACCTGTTCCAGTGCCTAGCTACCCTCTTAGTGAAGAACCTTTCCCTAACATCCAGCCTGAACCTTCCCTGTGGAAACTTCATGCCACTTGTTCAGGTCCTATTGCTGGTCACCACAGAGAAGAGATCACCACCTGCCCCCCGTTCCCTTGTGAGGAAGCTGTAGGCCTCCATGAGCCCTCCTCTCAGTCTCCTCTTCTCTAGACTGAACAATCCAAGTGATTTCAGATGCTCCTCTTATGTATGCTTATTATGTATGGTTATGTATATCTTATAGTGTATCAGTAGATCCTTAACCATCTTTGTAGCCCTCCTTTAGACACACTCTAATAGCTTTATGTCCTTCTTATACTGTGTTGGCCAAAACTGCACACAGTACTTCAGGTGAGGCCACACCAGTGCAAAGCAGAGTGGGACAATCCCTTCCCTCGACTGGCTAGCAATGCCATGCTTGATAGACCCTAGGATACAATTGGCCCTCCTCACTGCCAGGGCACACAGTTGACTCACATTCAACTTGCCATTGACCATAACCCCCAAATCCCTTTCTGCAGGGCTGCTCCCCAGCCTCTCATCACCCAGTAGGTATGCATCCAGAGTTACTCTATCCCAGGTGCAGAATCTGGCACTTGCTCTTGTTAAATTTCATACTATTGCTGATTGCCCAGCTCTCTAATTTGTCCAGATCTCTCTGCAAGACCTCACCAACCTTAACAGAGTCAACAACTTCTCCCAATTTAGTGTCATCCACAAACTTACTCTGTTCACCCAAGTTGTTTAAAAAACATTAAAGAGAACTGGCCCTAAAATGGAGCCCTGAGGAACCCCAAAAGTCAAAGAGTAAAATTATATAATTAGGTAATATTTTCATAGTGCTTTAATGTATGAAAATAATTTTACTTCTTTTTTTTTAATATTTTTACTCAAGTTGCTAATACTCCTCAGTATTAGAAGAACGAAATCTTGCATATCTCCAGTGCAGATATGCAAGAATCCAACTCAAGGCAACCACTGGAGACATGTAAGAAGGTCCATTGTTTCATGCCTACAATAACAGGCAACTTGCTCTGTCCAGTACCCTATATACAGCAGTTCTTGGCAGCACTTGAGCACAAACTTGTTTCATGCCTACACTGCTCTTGTTCCTTACTTCTAATTCTGTACATGTAAAATGAGATTTCCAAAAGTGTTGACAAAGTTTCACTTCCACTTCACTCAGACCTCAGGAACAGTCTAAGTGATGCCAGTGCTGAAAGTTTTTGAGAAGCCCATCAAATAAACGTGTGAGCGGCTACAATAAATTCGAGCTCATTATCATGTGTTTTAAGACTTCATTTTCCTGAGTGCTTTTTGTAAACACAAGAAAAAATAGAAATTCAGATACTTTCTAGGTGCTTTACACCCCCTACCTCTGTAAGAGTACGAACTGCCCAATGTGTTATAACACTGAATTTGTTCTGCAGGGTATGTTGTGCTTTATGATATTTAAAAGGAATAAACAAAGTGCAAGGTCTTTTTCTTGTCAGGTGGAGGTTCTGGCCTAAGTTTTATTGCCTTTTGGCTTCCACAAAGAAATTGTCACCCTTTTTAATTTATTTTTTTTCTTTCAATGAAAGATACAGACACTTTGGAGTGCAGCTAGCTGGGTCTGCATATTTTGCTTCCAGTGGTCTGCCTTGCCCATGCCCTTTAGCGTATGAGGCAATGAGATTATCAAAATACCTCAGAGGAGAAAAGATATGATGCAACATGCAGTACCAGACTAACACATCTATGCTGTTCTCAGTGTCAAACAAAAGAAAAACAAACAGTCCAGCAAGTGCTGGATTTGCAGGCCCAGCAGTGTTTGGTCTAGACAAAGCCAGAACATGGATGAAGTACAGGAAAGTATAGAAAATATAATTTTCTTTATTAAAAAAGTACAATAGAAAACAAATTAATAAATAGAAAATAAAGTATGATAGGAAGTAAAATACAGTGAAAATAGATGAATCTTCCTAGAGTGAGCTGCAAACTTTGAGGAATAATCCTTCTTGCCAACAATAGCAAAACATTACACTGTATCCGTATATACAATCATACAAATTAATTATATAATTAGGTAATACTTCCATTGTGCTTTTACCTCAGGAGGTACAGATATGCAAAACTGCTCAAGTAACCTAAATGACATTTACACAGATTTGGTCCTTGGTGTTCCCCTTGGCTGGAAGCAGTGCAATTAGCAGGATAATCCCTTTGTCCAACTGGCAGAATTATTTTGTGGTTAAGCAGACGCATGGCACGTACACTTTGTCCTCCCTCTTCCTCCCACTTGTACCCCTTCACACACTACCAGCTCTGACACCCAAATGAATTTTTATCAGTATCAGTCTTATACAGAAGTAAAAGATGAAGGAATAAAAGACACTGAATGGAAAAAAAAAATCATTGTCTTCTTGTACAAGAATAAACTTTCATTTATTCAGATTTCCTACACTGTAGCTATAACTGTACTGTATCTGTCTTTCTGCAGCTATATGTAAAGTATGTATTTTTAACAGGAGAACAATGCTGCTTTTAGTGATGAAGAGCTCCTGTGACAGCACTCACACTCTAAAGAAACTGGAAACTGAAGCAGAATTTGAACAGTGCTTTGAAAAGTCCCATAAACAAAGGTAGCAATGATGGGGAAATAACCAGAGCACAAGAATAGGAGAAGATAGACTAGAAGGAAGAAAGCAATCACTGAGAGATCAAAAGCAAAAGTTACACTTACCACCATCCTCCATCTCATTTGATTTCACTGCATCTTTTAAAGAACCACTTCCCCAGTGGAACGTCTGACTTACTCTGTCAGCTGTGGGAAACAACGAGCAGTAACCTGTGTCTCTACAGAATCACCATGACTGCCACAGGCTAATATAGAGGTGCTACTACTCATTCTTGCTCAGAATTTGCACATACAACCACAAGCCTAATGCAAAGGATCATGGTGTCAAAATTTGAATAAGACTCAGTAACATCTGCAAAATGTTAATTAATACTCATAGCACAGGTTCATCTCAAACAAAAAGAGACATGCTGAAGACATAGGTAACTGAGAGGTATGGCGACAGGCACAGTATGGACATTAAAAACACTTCTGTAATTTGCAGTCCTACATCCATAGATGGTAGACTGCATCCATTGGTGCAGTAACACGAGCAGATTTTGAGAGATACAGTATTAGCAATGACTCAGAATATCTTGAAGAGGAATTGTTAGTGAGAAAACAGCTAAAATGGTAATGGTAATTTGGTAATTACCATGGTATTACAGCTAAAATGGTAATTTTCCACAAAAGCCAACAGGCATGAACACAACACAGATATGTTATTTCATGTGAATTTTTCTAATACAAGGGGGAAACTCTGGCATGTGATGAATATATCATCACAAACACACAGCAGGAATCTGTGGCTGCTAATTTTCTGGACACAATTTGGAAAATTGTGGAAAAAATGGAAAAGGCTACCATTTTATTTACTTATACTTTGGAATAAAGTAGGATCGCATCTTGCATTTTGAATATATTGCTTTTGTTATGTCCACATACATTTATGATGGGTGCAAATATTGCTAGGTAAATAAATAATAAGCAGTAAATTGTAAACAGTAAGAAAATTTATTGGAAGAGTGGATGAAAAAGGTTGTTAGGAAAATCAAACACTAAATCAGTGCATTAGGAGAGCAATTAACTTACCTTAATGAAGTGACTTGAACTACAGATTGTACACTTTGCATTTAGGTATGGATGACTGAAAATACCAGTGCTGAGGTTTTTTCTTTTGATAGTTCAAAAAAAATTAAAAAATGTTTGCATTTCAACACCTTCAACACCTTATTATTTCAACACCTTCAACACCTCATTATTTCAATTTTTAACAGTCTGTTTTTCCTGTTCTAAAATAATCTAGGTTTCTCTAAAAAATTGAGAGAAGTCATGAAGAACTTCCTGTACATTCTTTTTCTTCTATCTTTCAAAGTTACTATTGTTCTTTAGTAAGTGACTTATCTTTGGCTGTTCATACACAGACACAATTAACTTTCATTCAACATTATTTTTACCACATTAATTTCAACAAAATCTCTCCTGTGATGAATACCATATTATGAAATTTAACTGGGATGAATGAAATACATTAGTCTAAAACTCTAAAACCTATTTTTTTTCCTACACTTTCAACACTTTTCAGAAATACACAATACAGACATATTTTCCTAGAGTCTACAGAAGTCTAGTGTTTTCTAATAAAATTTGCAAAGGCTAAAACACAAACTGTTCTAACAAACTTTCATCCTTCAACCTTTGACAGAAGACATTTCCACTAGATGGAAATGTCTTCTGATGAGGCTTTCCAGCCTCACAGACCTACCACCTCTCAATGGAAGAGGTTAATCAAAAATCTCTCCATATAAAAGAAGAATTTAATGCTGGAGTCAGGGATTATTCATGCAATATTTTCTGTTAACAATGTACAACCCCGCACTTGAATGACTACTGGGAGACAGAGATATGTAGAAAGATTCGCAGCTCATACTTTCAGATCTTTCTCAGCCAGCACTGGGGCTGATTTACTTGCAAGGTCTTGTACAGAGTCACCTGTGCAAAATAGTCTGGGTTTTCTCCTCAGCACCTGTTATCCATGACCTCAACAATCTTCTGCAGAATGCACACAAAGGAATGTTTTTGTTTGTTTGTTTGTTTGTTTCTTCTGGGAGGAAGACTTGTGCATTTTGCTTTGGATTTGAATGCTGAGAATATTTCAGCCATATGACTTCCCCAAAAAATGATTAGTTTTTGCGTTTACAAATGCCAGTGCACAACAACTGGAAAATCCACTAGTCTTAAGAGTTCTTTCTCAATTTACAGAATATTTAGATCTAAAGCTATAAAAATGCCTTCAGTATTTGTGCAAGTTCATAAATCTAATCTGAATGTAAACTTACAACCAACACAATTGCACAGATGCTTACTAAACTTGAATCAAGAGCTGTGTTTAGAAGGGAAACACACCCATATTCAACCTACACTTAAAAATTTCATTCCTGATTGCTCTACATATACTGACATTTTCATCTTCTTTGGTCCACACTATGATCCCCGACTCCCATTAGCACTTAATTTTACAAAGAGATTTCCACAGTGTAGTATTTAGTATGTCAAATGGGACTAGTATCTGTCACTACAAGATAATAATTGTCTGTCAGGGAAAAAAAAAAAATAAAAAGAAGACCTATTTAAACTTATTTTTCATATTAGGCTCATCAATGAAGATTTTTTGTTTGTTTCATAAATGAAAGAGAAAATTCTTGCAAGCCCTAGGTTTCAGTTTCTCCATCTCACAAAACTACGACTTACTGTAATTGCTCTTTACATGAGCCAATCTTCTATCTACTTGACATAACTGGCAGGGGTTGAGCTGCAGGAAGGTAACAGGGGTGCAGAGGAGATACAAAAGAACAGGGCATTCTGAGGTAAAGAATGAAGTTCCAAGGCACACACTGCACAAACATGCTGATTTTTCGAATGGCTTAGTGGAAGAACAGACATGGAGGGAAACGACACAGAATTGTGGTGCTAGGGTCACCAGAACTTCTCCACCATCCCAGCTCATTAGGAACAGTGACCCTTGTTTACCTTCATTCTGTGAGCTGTGTGAGACAGATGAAAAGTTTTCCAGCTGTTAACCAGGCCCGTGAACTGTCTTATCTAATATGTTTTTCAAATATTTCCCAAGGCAAAGTCAAATCTGTTCCACTTTTCAAACCAGCAATAAATTTAACATCCCACTGAGAAATCAACTCTACTTAATTTCTGCACAGGACTTGCCATGTGGCCAATGAAAGTTTCATAGCCTTCTGCAGCTTCCATATTTAGCAAAAACAAAACAAAATAAAAACTGTTTTTCTTTTGTAAGAAAGGAATTCAAAACAGCCATATGAAAAAATGTAAAGAATTAATGGTGTTGGTCCTACATGGGATTCCAGTCAAAGTTAGCAGTTTGACTATTACTTACACAAAGCCGTTTTATGAAAAAATGCTCCCCATCCAAGTAAACAGAAATAAAGACTGACCAAAAATTGACAGTTTCACTGGGCTGTGAATACTATCCAGCGTTTGTATGACCACAGATGAATAAACAGCTATGAATATTAGTATTTGTGTAAAAGTAATTTTCTTATTTCTCTTCCCTCTCCTCAGGAGTCAGACAAGAAGTGTGCACAGGTTATCAAAGGTCATTTTCCATATGGCCTTGAGGTCCCAAAATGAACAGTGTTTCTTTTAAGCTACAGAATATATTTTAAATATTCTCCCCTTATTGGAAAGTCCACTCATTTTACAGCCAAATGTTAAAACAAATATATAAGCAATCCTCTTTTATTGCCAAAAGAAACAAGAAACAGTGTGGACTGCGCTGAAAGATTCATTTCACTAATTAATTGACACCAGTGCCTGGTCAGCAGTTAAACAAACAAGCAAGCGAACAAACAAACAAACGAAAAATTATTCTGAGAGTGCTGATTGAACAGAACAACTATAGTTTGGTTAGCTGGAACTTGAAAGCCAACTGCAGATTTAGTAACAGATGTTCAAACAGTAGTATATAATAAATGTAAGGTCAACCTAGATCAAACATGCTGCTACTGAACTCTTGATTTATCCTTTTAAATAAGCCACTGAAAATATATGAGTAGGACAGAATAAGGATATTAAAGTGTATGTTATACAATTAAGCTATATTTAGTTGCCAAAGTAAACTTCATGTTGATAATGTTAGCAAAGATGATGACTGTCTGTCATATTAGAATGGTATTCAAATAGAACATGTATTATTAATTCAGGCAAATATGAAAATGTATTCTGTTTCTGTTCAGTAAGGTTCTATTCTCTTTCTATATTTAAGTAAACATGCTACTCAGAAGTTTCCTTTTTTTTTTTTTTTTAACCTTTCAAAATACTTGGTTTTAGATGCTTCCAAGCCATTCATAGTAAAATTCCTGGATACCCCAAGGCATCTCTTTAGTCTTGGAATTAGACAGAGACAAAATGTGTTCCTATATTGTAAAGATTTTTTTGTGTTTGTAAAAGACAGTATATAACAGGAGCCAAAAGCACAGTTTAGGCTTATACTCCTCATTCAAGTAAAGAAAAGAAGCATAATAAAGAGAAGAACAATACATGTGAAATAAAGAAAACAATAAAATAAGAGAAATAAAGAGAAACGTTCATAATAACCCCAAGAAGCAAACAGAGAACCTTTCCATCTCTCCATTTCCAAGTCAGTCAGTACTGAATACCACTTGAATGGAGGAACCTATATGATTTCATTATGATTTCATTACTGCTCATATGAGACCCTCACTCTTGGTGCTTACAACAAATGCAAACTGAATGTTAATAATGTTAATAAAAACTAATCAGTTTGAATGGAATCCTTTTTTGTAAATGACATGACAACAAGTCTCCCACCCCGCAGCTCCTGAAAGCGCAGCAAAGTGGTGGCAGTGCTGCCACAATTGGTGTGCACCCATGCCAAGGGCTGACTCAGGTAGGAGGGGCAGGGCCATGCTCACCCTAGGGGAAGTGAGACCCTTCTTCTCCCTGGGTGCTCCTGGGCTTCCGCAGGGATAAGCATTTGGGTAGACTATAGGGTGCAGCAGGGTGCCAGGATGGAGCTGTGGAGAAACATCAGGTGGATGGACAGCCACATCTCAGGGGAGATAGAGACGAAGGCTTTGCAAAGGACCGGAGCACGCTGGGCAGGGTGTGTCGCCCCACCCAAGCCTCTGCACTGGTTGCAAGCAAGGAGTCCATATGAGACTTTGTGGGAGTTAAGCATGAATATTTTGATTCTTCCTCTTCTCTTTTCTCCCTTTTCTACTCTCACTTTTCTCATTATAATAAGTTAACTCTAGTTGTTGCTCTGATTTTTAAAATGGCTTATTTGGAAAACTTTAAAAAAAAGTCTTGGCATATCCACTGTATAATGCCCAACCAGCATTCTCCGTCACTGACATTAAGAGTTGTTATCCATTAACCACCAGAAGTACTGAATCAGATATTGCATTGAGGTGATGGTCCTTGATGGTACAATTCAGAAGAGCTATAACACTTACGGACAACAGACTCAGAAAATTATATCTGCTAAATTTAATCATTTTCATTGTGATTGTTATTTTGAACTACAAAAAAAAAAAAAAAAAAAAAAAAAAGCAAAGAATTTTTGGGAAAAAAATGAATTTAAAGCTAATCGTTTCCAACTTGCAAGCTTGACAGGGTCTCTTTGCCACACTGGAAGCTTTAATCTACTGTTAAATATTTCTGGGAGGAAGTCTTAATGCCATGTATGCCAACTGTGCTCATCTAGATTCTGTATAGGATTTTTCCCTCATTCAAGGCAGGAATCACCCCAAGCTTTTCTAAAAGCAGAAAAGGAGCAGTTGTTTCTCCTGCAGATGAAACAACACTGGTTCCATGAGACTGCAGTGAAAGAGCATTATGCCACTGTGAGCTGTGTTGGAGACCCCTAGTACAGTTTCATGACTGGGGGACAAATTTCACTTTGGTGAAGGTCATTGTCCTAAACGTGAAATACAGATTGTGTAACAATGGTCAAGCCCTTCCAATGCCTTTTTTTAAAGAAAAAAGAGGCAGACACTACAAGAGGTGGAAGTGAAAAGCGCATGTACTTATAAAGTACAGCATCCATCCATCATTATTTACATATCCTTTCTTCTTCATATTTATCTCCAATAAAATCCTTATTGTTAAGGCTTTATTTGATTCAAAAATTAATAGTAATAAGGCAACATCAGTCCAATCAGCCTTTCCTGAACATCAAGAAAAGAAAATAACATTTTCCCCTATTGATCTGCCATCCGAGAACAGTGAAGCTCTGAAAATAATGCTGACCATAAAGACAGGAGTCACATCAATGTGAAAAGTAATCCCTTTGTTGCAGAACAAACATGAAGTTCTGAATTGGACAAAAACACCACCAATTACAATAGGGATTTTGCTGGAGCAAGATTTGGTATCCTTTTAGAGATCTAAATTCATGTGGTTTGGGGGTACATTTCTAAGGAGAAAGTTCAGGAAGGAAAGCTTGGTGCACACAGCTACCATGGGCCAGTCAGGACACCAGCACTGGGTGACTCTCTAGCAGAAAATCACCCACTGTGAGTGCCAATAGGAGATGCATGCCCTGGGATATCTGTCTCCCAGGACACTGGCCACCCACCGTTTGAACACCTGGAGGACTATCTGTCATGCCAAAATGCTTTAATAAAATCACAAAATCAATGAATGTCTCAGGTTGAAAGAGATCTTAGGGACCATCTAGTTCCAATCCCCCTGCCATGGTCAGGGATGCAACCCACTAGACCAGGTTGCTCAAGGCCCCATTCAGCCTGGCCTTGAACACCTTCAGGAATGGGGCATCCAATTCTCTGGGCAACCTGATCCCTTTTAATGGATTTTACAATGATAATGTTTTGCAGTAAGTGTTTTTGGTTTTGTTTTATAATAACAATAACTAGGGCAGGCATGTCTCTTCTCCTGACCTCTCAGCTCAGTGTCACCCTCAGACAAAATGTCAGAGTCATGGTTAAATTGACAAACCTCAAGAGATGCCTTTGCTCTTTAAAGCATAACAATGCACTGTAGACAGAATCTCTACTCATTATAATTTGAAACCTCTTATATGGGAAGACAACGGTTAGCAGATCTATACCAAACAGATATAGAAGTCACTTACCAGTATCAGTATTAGATATACCTGTACATTTTTTCACAACAAATATTTGCTATTGTCAAGAAAGCCAAAGCTACATTAACTGACTGATGGTATGCTCTTCTTACATGCACCAACCCTCTTCTACTTTCAGTTGCCCATGAACAGCCCCAAAGAAGCTGTCCAATTTTAAGGTGAAATTTTACAGAACTCATGTTGTGTGGGAAAAGGGAAAAAATATAAAATAAAAACCAACCAGCCAAAAACAAAACAAAGAACAAAAAATGGTCATGTATACAAACATGGGTATGTGTTGGAAATAACATATTCAACTGCTAAATTTATGCCCATATATGAAATTTTAATCAATCACATGCTGGTACTTATATTGTTTGCATGCAAACAGTTATATGTTTGCATGACAACAGATTTTATCTGAAAACTAGCTTCCTTCAGAAAACTTCATTGCAACCATTTAGGGATGTTTTTGGACATAGATAGAGGAAGAGAGCAAGCTCAAAAGCACAGAACTACATCAATGAAGCCTATTGCAAGTCAGAGTAACCAATCACACATGCAAACATCTTCCATTATTTCAGAAGCACTTCAGTAACTATTTAATCAATCAGCCTAATTTCTCCTGAAGGTCAGTCTCTAGAAATACAATGTATGAAAATTTACAGCCTTGTTATAGAACAAGTAGATTAACAAGCTGCAATCACTGCCAACGTATGCTATTTAAAATATCCTGTTAGAAGAAACCTACTGCAGAGCTATCATTTGTTCTTTCAAATATAAATAATATGCACCCACAACAGAAAAAAAAAATAGTCTAAGACACCAGATTAGCAAAGCATTTGCTAGTGTCCTAACTGTCCAAATACTGGTTCTTCTTGAGCAGACAATAAAATTCATGAGAGGAGCTGAATGGAAACAATAAACTTCATGAGAGGCGTTTCCACCACAAAACAGGATGATTACTCCAGAAAGAAATTCCTCCCTCTGACTATCTTGTCAAAAAGGCTTTAAAAATCCATTTTTTTTGTGAAAAGACAGCAGTAGCAAAAAATAACCATATTCCATTTCATCCTATTAATGTGTCAAATTCTTAGACTACTTAGGGATATATTTTGTTCTATGCCCTGGGGAAAGCAGCTTAAAACATTGATTTTATCAACTGTACTGCATCTGTAGAACTGACCATATAAAACTTTGACAAACTGAGATTTTTGTCACAAGGAAAAGTTCTAATTCATCCATTTACAGAGGCAAGTGGAGAATATTGTCTAAACAAATGCTTTTTCCTATGTCTCAGCTGGACTCTGTATCACAAGACTGCGGGAAAGGGCTTGAAGAAGTAAACACCTCATTCACTGCTCCTGCTCCAGGTCATCCTGCTTTCATTGTCTGTGAAGGCAGTTCCCTATGCCCCTTTGCCATCTTGGAGGGATTATGGAGTTGACTTCCAACACCTACAAACAGTTTAACAGTTAATTAGCTGCAGCAGCAAATATGGCCCTGTAACACTCCAACACAATTACTCCTACCTCCTAGAACTCAGGAGTTCTGAGTTCTGTGCTGAAACACAGACATTATACCACATTACCATCAAACAACAGTTTTGCTGGTAACAGGTAATAGTTACTATTTTGCCTTCATTCTGTTTACCCAACAAGTTTACCATGGGAAATAAAAGATGAAAAACAAACTCAATTGCTGTGGTTCATTCCAATTCTGTACAAAAGACTGCACCAGGCATGTCATGGCAGTATATCTGCTCTGGTGTCTTACAATCTCTAGCGCATTTAAAGATGTTTTTCTGGTTTCAGAGAGAATAATGCCCTGAAGTACTTATTCACTGTAGACATTTATATCACACCCATCATGATGTGTTATATTTTCATCCCTGCCATTGTGACTTGCATTCCAATAACACCAGATGATGCAGTAGTGGCCATGTCTGTCACTGGGCTAACATGGCCATCACCGGGAATCCAAAAAGAGAAAAGCAACAAGAAGGGAGAGAGGGAATAGCAGGGCATGAAGCTAAAACGGCACACAACAGACCAAGAAGCTCCAGCAACAAGCACCGCAGCAGATACCAGAAAAAAAAAAAAAATCTGGCATGCTTATGCAAATGCCAAGTTTTGACAATATCATTGACTAAGCCATGTTTTCACATCTGGATCTCAGTATTCCTTGCCACATCCCATCTGTTGCACCCAATACATATTGAGCTGGCATCTGAAGTCTGATGGAAGGACGACCTACACTCTTACATTTCACAGTGAAAGGCATGCTCCACTAACTCAAGTAGAAAGTCACATGCAATGCCTGCAAGCACCTCACTGGCCTGAGGCGAATTTGACCCTGGAAGTGATAGGTGGTACAGAAATGCAGACAAAGGAGAACGTGCATGCTATTTATAACCCAGTGAGAAACAGGTCAGATACACTTTAAGACAGTTTATTGTGTAAGCTAAGACAAAGTTCAAACATGTTAACATGGACTTTCAAAAAGTCATACTACTTTCCCTAGCTCTGTTGAACTCTGAGGCAGAACTAATTATCAAACTTAGATGCAGAAACACCAGCAATAAGGAAAACAGAGAACAAAAGAACCTCATCAGAGTGGACAACTACTCCCATTGCTATTCTCAGAAAGAAAAAAAAAAAAGACATCATTCCAATGTTTACAACTGTGTGAGAACACTAAAAGTAAAAAGAAGTCTATTTTTGTACTTTAGGTACAGCATAGATGTCAGAAGAGCAGCTTCTCTTCACATTGTTTCCTTGGTGAGACGGGTAGGAGAGAGCAGTTAAAACAAAGCAGACAATCCACATGTTCCCTGTTCACCAGCATCAAATATGTGTGCAGCAGTAAGGACCAAATGAAGGAGAGAGGAAAGAATATGCGAGGTTGCTAAAAGAGTCAGCCTCTCAAGAAGGTAGGTGCCGTCTGATGTTGTCCGTTGGGAATTCTTCTCAGGACATGCGATTTTTATCAAAGGCATACTGAGATCTCCACCAGAAGTTGCCAAGTTCAGTGTAGCCTCCCCCATCCAGCTTGCCCCTGCTTTCTCTGTAGCCTTCCAGCTGGAGAGACTCTTTGTATGCTATTGAGAACAGCAAGCTGTCATGGTGAAAGCAGGTGTCATAAAGCTGATGATAAATACAGTCCATCACCTTCAGTTGGCTTGTCCCAGTTTGAAAGAATAATATTTTGTCTAAGAAAATTATAATATGTGACCTACCCCTTAGTGTACCCTTTCACTATATTTTTTGTTGTATTTTAGATAGCTGCAATTCACTTTACAGCATACTGTCCAAGCCCACAAAGCAGAGGATAAAAGTATAAGAGTAGTTACATTAAACTCTTAACACAGAATGGGTAAGTGTTGGCAATATGCCTAATACTCGAGGGATTTTACAGTTCCTGTGTAAAGTTGATCCCTTCTGGCATTAAGCCTAACACTCTCCAGGGAATTTTTGTAAGTTGCCTCAGGCCTTTATAACACGTTATCCAATATGCATTTTGGTATCACTATTTTCATTTTCTTCAACATTTTCTTCTTAAAAAAAAAAAAAAAAAAAAAAAAGTTTTGAATGGTTAAGATAGAGACTCTAAAAGTACAGAGTCAAAGTCACTGTAAATTGCCTGAACACCGTTTATGTTCAGGAGTTAAGCCATGGCTGAAACATGAGAGATGGAAAAATAAAACAAATTAATCTGCAACAACCACTCCAAAGGAATGTCTTGCTATAGGAATCTATGCACCACCTTTTACATTAAAATGAAATATAACGGCATGCCTATAAAGGCATGCCAAGATCCACAGAGAACCTCCTCAAACACAAGCAGTATTGCAATCAGTCTCTTCATCCCACCCCTAGAACTAATTCATGAATTAAACTTGAGGACTCTCCCATCCTCATCTATGCCATTTTGGAAACTCCTGGTCAGGACAGAAGAATCCACCAAGACCTATCCCTGTTGGCTCAAGAATGGTTCTCCCCAGCGATCACCAGAGCTGCAATTAATGATTTCCTTGCATTGATGGGTCTTGTGTTCCTTTTCAAGCATGTCAAGGCGACTGAAGTATATGCAAAGCTGGAAAATCTGTCATGCTGGATACAGCTAAGATCATTATCACTTAAACACTTTGCTGTACCTAAACATTGTCAATAAATAGGCTTAAAAACTGCTGAAAATTGATTAAAGAAAAGAGCTGAAAAAGAAAATAAGGCCTGAGTCAAGCTTTCTGCATAAGGAACTGCACAGAATACTGATGAACAACTTGTTTTCAGACTGCGCCAACTGACACAAAAAAACAGTACTAGAGAGCAAAAAAAAAGTATGTAGAAGAGATTTCAAGTGTGGCTCAAGCTGCTTACTGATTAACACTTCTGCACATAACAAGCCTGACAGACCTGTGTGGTTATTGTTCAAAAGTGAAACAAGGCTCTCTTGGCCACTGTAGACAAATAATCCTTCCTGACCAAGTTCACAGTTCTCACACAGCTTAGCTGGAGCTGTTTCTCCTCACAGAAAGGAAAAAAAAAATAATCCAACCAACCAAAAACAAACAAAGAGCCCCACCCCAACAACAACAAAACCACACACATGATTAAAAATAAAATAAAATAAAATATTGAAACAAAAACAAAACAGCCACAAGATTTAACGTCTGTCAATATTTCTAGGTTAAGAAAGAGTCCTATTGATCCTGTATAGGAAACATGAATTCTATCTTATCAGACATTTTACCATGAAAAAAAAATCTAGTTGCATTTGCAAGGAAACCATAATAGGAAATAAAATACATGAGGATTTTTCATCTAAAGGCACACACTTAACTTTGTAGAAATCACAGAAATGGAAGATGATAACTATTATAAAATAACCGTAAAATGGACAGCAAAAGGGATCAACATATATCTGCATATGTTTCTTTAATGGCTAGTTTCTTTAAATACCAGTAAGCATTTCCTTTTACCTGCATATGTCCAGATTATCTTCCTCAAGCCCCATCTCAAGTATTTTCATGTCAGCTCTTTACAGCTATAACACAGCCTCAGTCACATACCCACACACAGAGTACAAAACAGTTCTGGTAGAGCAACCAGAGTGGAACAAAAGGCCAGACTGACTTCCAAGACTTGAACTATGTATGAAGCATCATCTGCTGCCAGAGAGAAAGGGGCACAATGGTGTGGCTATGGCTGCCATGTCTAAGAGCTGCTTGTAATTTCTAGAAAGTCTTGCCAGACATAGCAGGTCTGGCAAACATATAAAGAAAGAAGACCAAAAGTCATGATGACATGCTGCCACCCCACTTCCTGTGTCCCTGTGGGACCTCTCCACCAGGTTATGAGAACACTAGCTGGATGTGCAGCAGCTACACCACCTCCATGTACAGCAAGTACCTCACTGGAGAATTCCTACCACAGTGGAAATTCTCTATCAGGCAAATTTGAGTAGCTTTAAGACTGCAGTGTATTGTCTAACATGGCAGGAAAATCTACTACTAAGCCTCAAATAAGCTTCCATAAATATTTGTGTATGATCACAGTGTTTCAGGCCAAGGATCCAGCTCCCCCAGGACCTGACCCTCCTCTGTCCCTACTGGACCCTACCAGGTAATGCTGAGGGAAAAAGATAAGGTTTCCTTAGCAGCCAACTCCAGTAACTACCTAAATCAGCAGCAATGTGTTTGTTTTTAATACGTCTTGATGGAGTTCAAAAACATATGATTTAATTCGCAGAGTAAGAGAAAGCAGGTACAGGTGTTGAACATGTTGGCACTCAGAAAATGTGTTCTATTTTCCAAAAGATTTGGGATTTTTATTACTACGTTAGATGTGACAACACTCAGGATGTGCATGAACATCCTCCAGCTCATGCTGACAAAATTTGAAAAAGTGAAAAAGACAAGGAATAAGAAAAGATACTGGATTTTCTAGAAGATGAAATGCTACTTAGATATGTGTATTCAGAACAGATAAGCTAAGTAATATATCTTTGAATAAATAACATTGCCTGGGCATCATTACACTTAAAGGGCAGTTCTAATGTGAACCACATGAAGATCAGACTTTCTTTTTAAATTTTCATTATTAACAGAACATGCAGTAGAAAGCTAGATTTTTTTTTTAATGGTATAGGTTTTCATTACAAGACCTCTCAACAGATGTGCATTGAAAAGAGAAGCTGAAGACAAATGCTGACCACATTTCAGTCTTCTGTCTTTCTTTGCTGCTCTCAAACCTTTCTGCTCATTTTTACCTGATGTCTCTCCAGTTCTTTTTCACCATAGCAGCTAGTGTCAATAGAGATCTGCTTTCAAAGTCTGAGTAAATCTATAATGTGTGGAACTAATTACTCACAAAAAGTGGTCAAATAGACACACCAAATGTAATGTGACACTGTAGATTTCCAAAGTCAAATATGTGTACTGTTATACTTGCAGTTTGCACCTAATTTATATGTGAAAATATCTAATTTGGGAAGACAAAAGTGTTCATTCTTAGCAACAAAAACAACCTACTCTCACATTTTCCAGTACTGAAAAAAAATCCACCATTATACTATTTTATTTTTTGGATGCACAAAACAGTACTAGAAAGAACATCATACATTCAGTACCACACAGGAGGTACAGTAGTTGAAGTCAGAGGCATACACAAGTGCCTGTCAAGACTTGCTTTTTTTCCCTTCAGTGAGAAAACACAGTGTGTTCTAGGTTCTTGTCATGCACAGAAGTGTAACAGTTTCTGTTAATGTGACTTGAGGTGGCAACCTTTCTAAAAATCCTTTTCTTTCAAAGCTTTGCATCGTTATACAAGATAAAGATAGTCTTCATGAAAATAAGATTCTCAGCATGTTGCTGAGAGCATGTTGCACTTACTGTACGTTATTACTGTTCTCTTTGTACACTCAGCACCATCTCCTGTCAAAAAAACTCCATAGAAAAAAGATACATAGTTGCACACAATATTCTGTTCTTTATCCCAAACTGAAGCTCATGGTCTTTTTAAAAATGGTTTATCCATTATTGAAAATGAGCAGGAAAGCTATTTGCCAACACCAAAAAGTCATTTTCTTGTGTATCTTGCTGCTTTTACTAGTCCATATATTTTAAAGTTAAAAAAGAAAAACAACAACAATAATCTCTGAATAGTGCAAACCTCTATACAGATACAAAGACAACTGTAAAAGGAAAACTATTGTCTTCCTGAGAAAAAGCTTTAACTAAAACAAATACCTATCAAAAAACATTGCCCTCCATGTACCAGCCACTAGTAAAGGACAAAAAAAGACCTGCATGAGCATAAGTTACATGAATAGTTTTAGAGGTTTATAGTCTTATTTGTAAGCTTTATTCAGCTTATCAGTGTCTAAGAAAATTATATGGATGCAGCTAAGTGTATTTGACTAAGTGTATTTGGCAAAGTGTATGAGACTTAGTTCTTCTATGATATATAGAAGATATATATGTCCTAGCACACGTAATCTTTAATTTCCTAAGCAGGCCTGTTACTAAAAAGAACATTAAAGCAGGAGGAATTACTAACCCCAATCAATAGAAACAGAATCCAAAGTCCATGGTACCTGAAGCCCTTAGTATCTTCTTCCATGGTAACTTATCTTCCTGCACTATGTAGAGTTTCCACCATTCTATAAATTCTCAAAAATCAAACCACAACATATTCTTGCATGGGATAACCTGATTTTACAAGTAAATACTACAGCATCTGTCTGATGAATGAAAAGGCACTGAGAAGAAAGAAGGTAGACGAGGGTACAATCAAGAGCTCTGTGGCCATTCACTAGCCATCCTATATTGCCTGATTACAGAACAAATATCCAAAGCATGCTTTTGGAAAGACAAGCATGTGTATATGTTAGTGTCACCCATGTTCTTTATCTCCTAATGTCTTTCCTTAAGTTCTTCATTTATTTTGCAACTGTCGCTGTCTGTTGCCTTTTCAGTTACTTGGTTCCAAAATGTTTAACCAGCATTGTTTATACATAAGCTTCCCTAATGCCAGCCCTTCCACCAGAATCACTGTTTGCTGTGATTCAAAATTGCAGACTGCTTTACATACACAGTAGGTGAGTGGGCCAAGGAACAAAGATGGAAATGACAAAACAGGAACACCGTGGTCAGGCAGAGCAGATCCAAAACCCCAAATGCCAAGGACAATAAACTAGGTGACATTCTCTTCATCATGTGATGCTCTCTGCAAGACATGCAGCTGGTGGAGCAGCTGCTGCATAAGTTGTTTTAGAGATCCCTGAATGGGATCCCTGAATTATATTTAAGTAAGTAATTTTGAACAGAGCAGGAACCAAGCTCTACCTGTAGTGACAGAGAAACATTTTCCTCCAGAGCTCTTCACGTGAGGAGCCCACCTCTCCTTGCTGCCAATAGCAGAAGCCTTAAGCTAGATGGTGTAAATACACCCACCACCAACAACAAAGCAAGCATCAGACAAGCAATCTCAGAGGTCACCCAATGAATATGTATATGCATTACTACAGGCCTGACTCAGCAGAGCACTCAAGCATGCAGTTAACTTTCAACTTGTTCTGAAATACTGGTGGTTTCAAGCCTGCATGCCTTGCTGAAGAATGTTGGACTTACTAAATTTTCTAAGCAGAGTAATGAAGAAAAAAGGAAAACTGAGAAAAGCAACAGGCTTGGCATAAAGCAAGAAATCTGTCTCCTTTTCTGTACTTGCACTTAGATATAAATTCAAGCTTTTCCTGGTATTTTAAAATATTTAATTCCTTTCTATCCATTAAATCCTTAGGTCTATGCACCAAAATTCCTCAAAAATAGTGTCCTGATTTTAGCTTGGCCAGAATCCATAATTACTGAAACCTTAAAGTTCTCTTCTAACTTCATAGACTGAAGAGCAGATAATAGAGTATTTTCTGATAAAGGTGTAAATCTCTGATGTACAACTACTTACCCAAAGAGAATCTGCATCAAAATCTTGTAAGAGCTATGCATCATTATTTTCCACAGCACACACAGTGGTTCCAGAAATTGGATTGAAAATCTAAGGTTGAGACATCCTCTAAGGTGCTTTACAGCTTGCCCTGCCTAAGCACTCTAAAAACTATGACTACATTGCTGCTTTCATTGGTAAGCAGCTGTTAGTCACCAGCGGAAAGCTGTGCTCATACATCCAAGATGGAATATTTCTGATAGCACTCACAAAGTTCTGACTTTACAGAGCACAAAACAACTATTTGGATTTGTTGAGTTAGGTTAGGAAAGCAAAGTCAGACCACACTGTTTATAAGGAATTTTAGGATAGCTCCGGGAGTATGAGCAACTGCTGTAAATTACAAAGCTCTTGGAAAAAAACCACGTGATTAATTACTTTAGTTGAAAATAGAAAAACATTCTGTTTCAGTTTCTCCTCTGTTGTAGAGTGGTAAAGAAGGTACTGGATTTACTGAAACCAATACCATCTAGCTATGTGATACTGGAGAAGAAATGCTGTTACTAAAAACAATATAAAAAGTTTTACCTTTACCTGTGCACAGGGAGAATGTGTTTCCAAATTCTTGCTGTTTTGGCTTTAAGGATTGTGGGGCTGGCAGTCCTGGGGGCTGCAGGACTTCAAATAAAGGCTTCCCATTTGTAACCACTTGTCTTCTGGGACTTAGAGCGGGAAGGTGAATGGTACTGTCAATGATGTTGCTCTGAGGAGCTACCCCTCCTCCTAGGGGCATCTTTAAGTGTAGGCTGGCAGAAAAGTTTCCAATAGCCGGGCTTTGGCTGCTGCTATCTGAAGATACACAGGGAGTTCCTGCATGAACTCTGATGGGTGGGATCTGCTGTTCACTGATCATCCCAGTTCCATGAGAAATACCTGTTGTCCGATGGCTCATACTGCATGACCTCCCATTCATTTTTAAGGAGTTAATGAAATCAAAGCGTGGTTTTACAGACCCACAGCTATGACTGATATCAATCCAAAGTCAGTAAGTAATCCATTGTGTATTACACCTGTTAAAAAATAAATAAATACATAAATAAAAATAATTGATGGTTTAGTAAATAATGTATAAAAGACAGGTCTGCCTCTGGCTGTTAACTTGGAGACATCACCGGTTACAAGCAACCAAGTACAAGTACTACATGGCCTATCAGGGAGAAAGAACAAAGCCAAGCAATAACTCACGGCTCCAATGTGGAGAGAACCTGCCCCTTCAAAAGCTGAAGTTTGCAATAAGGTCAGCTGCCTTCGCATTAGCTAAACCAGCCATGAAATGAAGTGAATGCTGAGCAACTGAAAGAATGCAGCCAGGAGTGAAAAGACTCTCTGATAAGGCATCGTTGTTAGGATGAACAGGGATATCTCCCCTTTTCCTGCCACCTCCTCAGTCTATTAATTAAAATGGTGCTGAAAAGCAAACACAGCAGGGCAGCACTATGCCAATGCAGACAAAACAGGAAAGAGATGCCAGTTCACATCCTAAAGGATGTACACACAACAAAAAGGAGAGGAAAAAGCAAAACCACAGAAATGCCTCTTTGGACCTTCCAACACTGGTGGGGCTTCACTGTAGAAAAAACTATTACAAGAAAGTACAGTGTAGCAGTATTTGTGAATGTAACTACAAAAGTGGATGCCCACTGTAAACCGACAGATATAATGAAACTTAGATATCATCATACAGTGGCAAATTTTCATGGCCATCTTTTGATTATGATAATAATTGTGGAACTCTGACTTTCCACAAAGACACATTTCTCATTTAAGTTTTCCCGTTACTTCAATCTTAGAAGAAAAGACCAGTTAAATGTATTGAGTGATCATCTCAGACATGACCTATGCCACAGCAAAATCAACTAGATCTAAACATTTCCCAATATAAAAAAGATTTTGTAGACAAAAGCTGCACTTGTCAGTGTAAATCACTAGGCTAAGGTATCACACAGATGGGGAAATTTCAGCCATAGCTCAGCTGAATAGCGTATGCCCAACTTTCATCACTAGGTTCATATGTTTAACATTAAGTACATGGTTAAGTAGTTTTTTCAATCATGGACTCTGTGCCTAATTGACTTGTTCTGACATCCAAATTGACAGAAATAAAGCTGAAATTCAGCTCCAATTATGGTCTTAAATCATGTATACAGTAAGGTTTTAATTACATATTATGACTGTGCTGCAGCAAAACATTGAACTATAACTTCTATCTTCAGCACATGAGGTTTTCAGCATTGAAGCTAGTAATGTTACGATCAGTATATTCATGATCAAAGTTTGTGTAGAACCTTCAGGCTTAACTCTTGGATTACTATGTCCCAATTTTCTCCCTCTGTGAGCTGCCAAAAAAAAATAATATTTTTTTTGCAAAATTGCATTCATATCACACCTCCAGACTAGAGTAAAAGTCATCTAAGCGACTGTGTAGATACACATGTATAGATATTCACATACACACGCTACAGTTTAAACTCACTAACAATTAAAGGTCTAAGCATATTATCTTCAAAGACAAGAGTAATATTATGGCTGATGTCAGTAAGAGAGAGAGATGCCCTAACCACACGGGTTTGGTCTCAAAAGATGTGTTTAGAATACTATTTTTATTGTTATATTTTTATATTATGGGAATAAAAATTGTAAAGAACACCAATTAAAAGCAATATTATTTACTGTCATGCCTTGATGAAGCACAAATCATTCTTTGCAATTCAACCAAGGACAGACAGAGCTGAATGTTCTTAAATCCTCAGTTTGTTTTAAAAGCAGAATGTACTCTGTCCTAACACAGGTGACTAGTTCCTTAGAAAAGGAAACACAAACAAAGGCAGTTGTTTTGCTCGTAAGGCTATATACCATGGCATTATAAACTGGCTACAGATAGCAATCATTCTTGTCCGTAATCCCTGTCTGTGAAAAGTACTAATATAATCAAGAAAAGATTACAGATGATAAATGCATTAGCTTTACTCAGTAAAAGCATCTTTAGTTTAATCAACAAATACACACATGGTTTACACAGACCTACCAGCTCAGGCAAAATCCAGGTCAAAGCTGTTTGGTCTCCTTACTGTTCTTCTTCTACAGTAACTGTATTTTACAATGAATAACACTGTTCTGTACTGTCTTTGCCTCACTTTTATCACTGGATACTGCTGTTTCTTTCACACTTGAAGAGAAGGCCTCTGGGCCTGTAAATTCTTTATTAAAGCCAGTAAAGATATGTTTTGAACCAAATGACCTGAAAGTGCACAAAAAACAACCTTTATTCTTTTTATGGATGAAAGCAGAAACAATTTAAGTAATTTCTCTACAATTTCTTTGCCAATTTATCTTTCTGATTCCATCATGAGGATGTGTAACACTATGTTAACATGAAAATTGGCACTTTCTGTAAAACACTAAAGCACCTTGGAGAGCGTTACTTTTCTCATCTCTTTTGAATTATTATTTTGTTGTACCTTTAATATAATTTACTTGTTCACAAGTGCCCTTTCATTAATTTGATTTGTTTAGTATCAGCTTCCATCAAAATGACATTCTTATATCAAAGTCAGAGTGGCTAAACTGCACTGAAGCATATGTAACTAACTAAAAGCCAATCGGATGCTAATTAAATTCTAAAAGTCTAAATGACTTTTACATCATAAATAGCTCCCGATTATAGACATTTATAAAAGCAAAAAGACATGATAACCATAGTGATCTTAGAAGTTGTAGGAATATTGCATCAGATACTGTTGTTTATTTACCTTACCCTTAGAAATTCCGAATAGGGTTGAAACTTACATATAATAAATTAAGAACACAAAAATACAAAAGAAAAGAATACTATCCCGAGACTGAACAGTTGTGCCAGACAAATTCTTTTGTAGTACCAAAGCAGTGTACAAGCACTTGCCACCTTTCAATGAAATATTTCTCTCCATCAATGAGACATCGCAGTGTCCTTTCCTACTTGCTCTGATGTCAAAGGAAATACATTTAGGTCCACCGCTTCTGAAGTCTCTTTTTGTAAGCTGACATTACTCAAAGCTCTATGACTCTGCATCTATCAATAACAGCATGACAGCACAGTTACTCAAAATCCATAACAATGATTCATAAATTCACTTTCAGAAAACCATGTAGTAAAATTTAAATTCAAGCTGAATCTCTGGAAAATGTGAGTAATAATCCTTCAGGAAGGAAAACAAAAGATGAATTCACAAGCCTTTGCCTGCAGTGCAGTATGCCATATAGTCTGCTCTTACAGTGCAGTTTTGAAAAGTGCTGGTTTATCACTCCACCCACTGAAGTAAGAGGTAATACACCACTGAGTTTCAGTAAGTGCTGAATTAGCCCACTGCAGACATCAGTTTAAGAAGCTGTAATTAATCCAGCTTAGGAGACACTTTCACAGTTTGATTAGGTGGTATTTATCAGACGTGGGCACTTTGCACATCAGGTATCAAGCACTATCAAAGTATCAAGCAATAACAAAGAAGGCTGAAGGACAACACAGCACACAGTCCCTCCTTCATACTCTTCCACTGGAAACCCTTACCTCACCTCCACAGCAGCTACCATGAGAGCAGACACACGGCATCACCCCTTCGTGCACCTGGACCATGCGCTGCAGGACTGCGAGCGCCATCTTCACCTCACCAAGACCAAGGACAGCTTCTATCCAGCATCCCCCTGCCCCATCTCGGCACTGGTCCAGAGGAGGGCTCCAGAATGGGGGTGCCCCACCTCAGCCCTGCTGACCGCCCCTTGTCTACAGAAACTGGGCCCTGGAAGCTGCTGTGTATCACAGCTGCTGTGAAAAGCACGCACCCTGACAGAAGCTCCACAGCCACCAGCTTAACAACTTGTCTTCTAAAAAACACACGCTCACCAAACGATGTACTGGTTTGACACCTTCTGCACAGGTATCTGGCTACAGTTCAGAAACCAAAAAGGTAACTATGGGTTTTCCTTTTCCTTTTCCTTTCCAAGGGAAGGAGATTTAACTAGGAAAAAAAAAAAAAAAAAAAAAAAACAACAACAACAACAACAAAAAAAACACTAAACTTAGAGCTTGGAACTCAGCTTGGAACAATACGCAGATCAGGAACCACAACTGCAATAAAGAAAGATGTTGTGGCTTCAAAACTGAAGCTACGAAATACACTTTCCACACAATTTATAGAATCTTTTCCCCACACTCCATGCAAGCCTGCATCTCAGAAGCTATGCAGTACTGACAACAGTAAGTACCTTACATTAGCATCCACTGTTTTGGTCATTTGTGTCCTTTTCATGACACCTGCACTTTTGGACTACCACAGGGGCATGGATTCTAAACTGCAGTACCCTGATGATACCGCATTTATTTAAGCCCAGGTAGTTATCCAATAAAAATGATGGAAGAGTCATACAGTCTCCAGGTTTCTGGTTCTCCACGGTCAGCAGAAAGTCTTCTTGAAACGACATCAACAAGCAAGGCACATGAAAGTAAGAGGAGGTTGCCTACAGCACTGTAAGACAACCAGCCTCCAAACACAACCGAATTTCTCAGAGCTCATGTAATAAATACACTAATTACTTATTACTTGCATCACTATAATTCCTGGGAAGATTAGTCATAGAAAGGAATGCCTTTGTGCAAGGGACTGTACAAACATAGCACAGAATGCAGCCACCAATACTGCTGTGACTGCCATCAGAATGGCAGCCGTTATCAGTAGACAGGATGATGTATATCCTCATGTAGTCGGGACCCAAAATTTTTACCACTCTGCCAGAAAAATCTCCTCAGGTTTTTATGGTGGTAACTAGGATCTCCTCAGACTTTTCTCCGTTAGGACTGAGAGTGGCAGGGCTGTGCCACTGCAAGTGGTTGCTGCAGCCAAACAGCGGGAGCTTTCCAGGAGCAGCGTTATTCTCACTAGGGTGAGCTACAAACTTCAGGCGAGCTGACAGAGAAACCCAGCACAACCTGGAAGCAGCGGGCACTGTCTGAGGCGTGCTTTCGGACCTGCTGTTGATAGCTGCAGCAGGTGTGAGCGTGAGCAGGAGACGGGGAACCACCGACGGTGTTCCCATGGGAGGAAGGGACAGCAGCCACACGGCCAGAGGCACCTGTCCCGGTGCCCCGCTGCCACCACCCCACGCTGCCGCGGACAGATGTCCCGTCAGATGCCCACTGCCACCCGTACCTCACCCACACGCCTCACCGCTGAAACTGGAGCGCCCTCAGCCCGGGCCAAAACCCAACCGGGGGTCTGAGGAGAGGAGGGCACTGCTGAAAGCCGCGAAGCCCGAGGAGCCGCGGTGACCGGCCGCACGCAGGCCCTCAGACGAGGCAGAGCTGCCACCTCGCCGGGCACTGCCCGCGGGACGCCCGGTCCCGGGCCAGTCCCCGCCGCGGGGGTCCCGACATCTGGTCCTCGCCTCGCCCCCCGCGCCCCGCCGGCCCCGCTCCGCGCCGCTCCCGTTGCCCCCGCGCTGCTCCGCGCCGCCGGCGGGTCAGGCTCTGCCGCCGCCGCCTCCCCCGGCCCGTACCTATCTCCGCTTATTCACCCGCGGGATGACCCGTCTCTCCCGGGAGGCTGTCTGTCTGTCTGTGCCGTCCTGCCAGACGGCGCTGCGCCCTCATCTCCGCGGCAGGCGGGTTGGTCAGCGCGGTGAGTAACGGCCAAGTAACTTCACCGCCGCCGCGTTTGTTTTGCTTTTTCTCCCCCAACAACCCTCTCTCCCCCCCCTCCCTCCCGCCCGGCTCTGACGCGGGGGCCGGGAGCTGCCGACTCAACCTCTCCCGGCGGCGGCGGCGGAGGGGCCGAGCCCCCGCCGGGGGGCCGGGGGCAGGCGGGACGGAGCCCGGCCGGGCCGCGCACGCCCCGTCGCGCTCACCTCCCGCCTCCCCCGCCGGCAGCGAGCAGCTCCCCGCGGAGCCCGGCCGGGCCGTGCCGGCGCTGTCATGTGCCCGCCGGCCCCGCCGTTAACCCTTGCCGACGCCATTTGGGGCGGCGAGGGGGCTCTGCGGGGGATGGAGGGGATGGGAGGCCGGGGGGTGGAGGTGGTCGCACGCGGGGGACGGTGTGAGGCTGAAGGGCTGCTGCCCGTGGGGTGGATATAGGTGTTTAGAAGGTCTCTAGGGGCTGCAGGGCGGCTGGAGGGGGTCTTGGGGCTGCATGGGGCTGCGTGGTGCTGTTAAGGGGGATGCGTGGGGACGTGCTGTGGGGTCCGGAGGGGCTGGGGAGGAGGTGAGGGAAGGGGACAGCGCCACTGCCGTGGGAAGGAGAATCAAGGGGCTGGATGCCTGTCGACACTCCTGTGTGCTTTTTAGAAATGCGGCGTGAAGGCAGCTCTTCTGTCTTATGAGACAGAAGAGTGGTCCTACTTGAAAACACCAGAGACTGGACTAGCAATGGGATAAGGAAAAGCTGAAAGGGAAGTATTTAGGCAGGTATTCTGCATCTATCCCCTCATCCAGAAATGTTCCCAGGGTGATGCAGACTCGAGGTGCTGTCTCCCACAGATGCCTCCCACAGGATGCCTGTCTCACACAGATGGAGGGAAAAGCCCAGGAACTGAAACTTATGCCCTCACTATGGGTCAGTTTTATTTAAGTGCTGTAACTGGGGAATTGGGAGTATAAATGAGATGAAGAGGAGTCTCTGGAAAGCCAGGCTCAGAGAGCAGCAAATCGTCTGATGACTCCCTCATCCAGACCATCCCGTGGTGGGATGTCCTGCCAGCAGTGGGGTCTTGGAGGAAGGGCACCCACCTGCATGTGTGGGCACCAGGAGAGTGCAGCAGGCTCAAGCCCTGCATGCAAAGCAGGATCACCCCAGCACATAGATAAGGTGTTAATGGCAGTTCTCCAAGTCCCAAAGAGTGTCGTTGTGGCTGTCCTGATCATTTCTTCCAGGGAGAATGGGAGCCTGCAGCTCTGCTTGGCTTGTTTGCAAGGTGTGGTGAGGGTTAGTGTCAGGGTGCATGCAGATCACTGAGCTGCTCAAGGCCAGCCTTGAGTTCTTTGGCTGAATAAGCTCCTCTGAGATAAAGCTTTTTTTTGCTGTTCACTCACATTACACCAAATTAATGCAAATATGAACTTGATAAGAAGAGAACAGCATACATTCTTTACACAGCCAGAGTACATAGAGGAAATGTTGAGGCTTCAGGCTTTCTCATTAGGTGACAATGTTTTGTGATCTCTTTGTTTCTAAGTGTATGGCTTCTTAGGCAGTGATCGAGTAAGGTTATATATATATATATATATAAATATATATATATATATATATAAAAAAAAAAAAAAAAAAAGCTGTGCCTGGCTTTTTTAAAAGCACTGACAAATGAAGAAGGAGTCCTTACCACGTTAGAGCACAGAATGTATATGTGAGCCAAGCAAATTAAAATATCCCATGTTGTTTACTGTCTCTTGGTACCACAGGAGAGAATTTTCCATGCAACTACGTTTTAGTTAGAGCTCATCACTAAAAAAATCAGGGGTTATCCCTGGACTGATGTGGGCCATTGTAATGATATTGGTAGACTGCCACCATTACAGGGACCACTGTAATGATAATGGTAGACTCACATTGCAAATGACTGATATAGGTTTATTCAACAGCAACAACAAAACCATTATAAAAGAAAGTCTGCAAAATGCATATTTTATTTGAAAGTTACCAAAACAACTAAATAAACATCTATCTAAATAAATTTCTTTAAGTAAACAGCGAGGATGTTGTCAAAAACAAAATCTGACATTCATAAAAATCTTCTTCCATTTGTGAGTCATTCCTGCCTGTGGGAAGTAAATTTGAGTTCTTCAATGAAAAAATTTGATGGATCCTAGCCATGTAACACCTTGTGAAACACATGAAAAACAGAAGGAACATACAGTCTTCACATGCAGGAAGAGATAGTTTTAGCTGTTGTCACTGTAGCCTGCTGAGATTTGTGTTGAGTAGGGAACACAGAAGACAGTGAAGATCTCACATTACCAAAATTAATAGTAGGTAATTCAAGTTTAGAGATCTTTCTTAGTTTTGGAGGTGTTGGGGAATCTAGTGAACTCTACAAACAAGATAAGGCTACTAAGTATAATAAAGGAGTACATCCAGTCTTAGTGGACAGCAACACAGCGTATTTTCATAAAGATCTGTCAGTATATGCCCATACTCATTTCATACAGGAAACATCCTTCTTTAAGATGAAAAGGCTATGCATTAGTCCTTCAGAAAACTGCATTTTTATTACGTGAAACTAATCTCCATTGCAAGTTTTCTCCCCTGTAGCTCAATCCATGTATCCAACGGAGTAGCTGTATTCAGAAAAGAATACATTATAGATTATATCTGAATCCCCTGTGAACTCAGGCCATCACCCAGCCAAGACCAAACTGGTTTCCTCAGGTAAAACAGTTTTTTGTTACTTGATTCCCAAGTGAAAATTTATTATTTCAGTAAAATCGTTTAGTTATCTCTCGAGGAAATGTGCAGTTACATGCTATTTGAGGGTATAGCAAGCCTTTAAATTAAGCTTTCAGTTTAGAAACTGTCCAACACAAAAGCATTTTTACAAACATTTTTTGAGAAAAATAAAATGTGTTCTCTTGTTCTTTTTGCCTGCCTCCTGCTTTCAAACATCCCCTCCCCCCCCCCCCCCCCCCCCTTCCCCCTCTTCCCAGCTGTTGGGATAACACAGCTGCTCACAGTTCCACTCTCCAGTCACTTTCTGATCTGATTCTGGATGCATAATACTATTGGGTATGTTGACCAAAAGGGCATTAGTACCAGTGCTGGAAAAGAAAGACAACTGCTCATATAAATCCTTCTCTTCTTTGTTCTAGAGAAAGACTGTCTCACTGGGTGAGCCCTGAAAGAAGATGGTGAGTGGCTAAAGACATTTGAAAAGAGCTCACTCAACACAAGTGAGAAACTGCATGAAAAGAAGTTTATTTGTTTTGTCTACTGGCATTCTAGAGGGCTTTTTAAATACAGGAATGACTCTGGGCAGTGAAGTGGAATTTAGGGGAAGTCCAATTATTTCCTTCAGGGCTGAGGGAAAGCCATTCTCTCAGAGGGAATGGAGATCAGGGAATGTGACAACCTGGGGATACAGCTGGTTTTAATTTTACTCATCTCACTCTTCTGTATACCAGCATCAGAAGGACTGAGTCCTTAGGAGAGAAAACTAGGTAAAAAGGTTACAAAATACATTAATTTTGTTTAATTTCTATAGCAAGACTGAAAACCTGTTTTGAACACAAATACCTTGGACAGAGGGGTAGTTAATTTAACTGGAGGACAAGATCACCTTTGAAAACAAAAGTAGAATCTAAGATAGTAGCTAGAATATTATCTAGAACATGATGACACTTGGGAAGAAAGAATTAGGAGAATGAGAAGGGCGTGTTTGCATCTTGATACCTCAGACACTAACTGGAATGGACAGAAGTTTGAACATTCACTTTTCAGACAAAATAAAAAGCTTTTTCAAGATGTTTTTGTGGCAACTGATGACTGATCACTGAATTGCCTCTTGAACAGCATCATGTAGCATACATCTGGTATGGACACTAAATATATTCCAAAATAATACAATTGGGTTTTCCTGGTTTATCTGCAAAAGCAAGTCTTGTACTGGGTGGGATCTAGAGTTTGTGGATGTGAGCTCTGGAGCCAGATCCTTTTTCTTCCTTCTGCAAATCACAAGTTGGAAAGGCATGTTGCGCTTATCCAACTCTCATATGAAACCCAGGAGGGCTGTATGATATTATCATGACAAAGGAGGGCCACCAAGCTTTGTTTTCTAATTCAAATTCCCAGTTCTATATCCTGAGTTTATAAATAGGTCTGTAAGGGGTTCTACATGTTATACATAAGGCAAGGCAACATATTTTTCTTCCTCTTTGCAGTACCCTAACACTATGCAGAGCACATTACTAAGTTTTCCAAATCAGTTAACAGCATCCAGAGATACTTAAAAGCGATCAGTTCCTCCCCCTGCAACTCCAGCAACACATGCTATACTGCAAAAGCAGTGAAAAGATGTACTAAGAGCATTTGACTGACATTTAAAAAATTTGTCTGAACTGGCAAGTGAAGCAAAAGCTGCCCATAGAATAAGTATTAAAAAATATATATATTTACATTCTACACACATCCTTAGAGAAACAGAGTTTGATGAATTATGAGCTTCATTCACCAGTATTCTGAAACAGACAAAACTTGTGCTGGTAAACAGGGTTCATTTAACTAACATGTAGACCAAATAATGTGTGATATGAACATATGTGCAGAACTGTTTCAGAAGAATGCAGCAACGTTGTATAACAGCATGTGGTGATACAGTGTAACTGTTTATGGTCAGAAATTAGAATTATTAGATGAAAATTATTTGTAGAGGAATTCTAGGTTCTACAGTGCATCTCAAGAGGATAGAAATCAGACTGATGAGTGGAATAAATTTTCATACTCATAATAATCTGGTCAGAGAAAAGATTAAGCACAAGTAAAGCAGGTCAGCTATCATAGTTACCTATCAACATTTAAACAACGCTTTTCACTAGGCATTTAACAGGTGTAGAGAACAGAGGGACCACATTTGCTTGTGAATGTCAGTCTTTGTGCCTAAACATAATCTGAAGTCAAATTGAATTTGATCTGGACCAATGTAACATATATTCAATTATAGTAAACTAAGCATGCCTAATTTCTATTCAGAGAGAAAAGAGATTTCAGTATCAGGAGTTGGCATGACATCTATTCCATTCCCTACTGATATGGCATCCATGTCTATTAATCTACTGATGACTGACATTGCTAGAAATAGCATTACTGATAGGACGTTAACCAGGGGTGAAGTAAGAAGCAAAGAAGGAAATTTCCCACAGTTCACCCAGAAACCTTAGAAGAAAATCCTGCGATAAAATGGAACTACTGTTTGTTTGTCCTACACTAAGATCTTCTGATATTAATAATGATTTCTTTCATAGGCCCCACCAATTGAAGATTGAACTGCTGATAAGTCCAATGTTGAAACTCGCTTTTCTTGTTTGTAAGAGTAAGCATTTTATTAATCACTCCTGTGGCATTTACATACCACTGCAATTTTCATCCTACTTTTGTTTCTGTGCCTACTCACTTAAGCACTTATTTTTAATGTTGAATTATATTCCCTATCCTATAATAGATACCTACATGTATATAGTTTGCTTTCATCACTTTATTACCTTAGGATTTCCACACAAGGGACCAATGTAATTCAGAAAATACTAGTGGAAAGCACATTAAAAGTTATGTCCCTAATCATCCAGTTGTCGAATGATTCAACCCAAACCTGCAACACACTCATTCATAGCTAGTCATGGAGATATCTGTTGCCTCTTTCCAGACAATGAATTTCCAGTGACAATGCTAGACATGCAAAACAAGAGGCTTCATGGATGTTACTACTTCAAACCTTTCTTCCAAATTCCATGTCATCCTTTGGAAGTGGCACAATGGCTGTTGGAGGCAGCCCTAGTACTTTAGAAAATCTGCTTGCTGACATCAGAAGGAAGCTCTTATGCTCCTTTCAGGCTCTAAGGTGTGTGCAGTTTTGCCATGTAGCATGGTTCTTGTTCCAAGACATAGAAGGGAGGACAAGAGTGAGCCGTCACTTCAGTAAGTGTATTTTAGAAGACTGGTCACCTTACCTGTATTTAAACACAATTAGCAGATGAAGATGTGTGCACCTATGTCAGCTTGGTCGCTGCAATTAGTAACGCTTTGTAATCTGGTCTGGTAGACAAAATTTTTAAAAGCCATTGTGGTTGTAAAATTAAAGAAAATTGGTGGTTTAGGGCTATGCAGACATTTATACATATATACATATATGTTCAGGCTATAGCCCTGAGAGGTCGTGGTGGAAAGTACTTCCCAAGACTTCTGGTAACAGGACCAAACCAAAAGTTCATACAATTAATGTGAAAATGTGTATCAGTCCATTCAGCATTTGAATGCTTCCTGCTTCATTTTATTTATTATTTTTTCATAGTACAACAAATTCTGTTATATGCTGCATAGGCATATGTCTGTGCACTTCACTAACTTCTGTGAGCCTTACAATAACGGTCCATAAGGAGAACTGGTTTAGACACATTTCTGTCCATTTTCTCTGTGTTGCTAAAAATATATTCTCATCCTCCTGATATGCTGCTTTTTCTTTTCAGTCTTTAATTTATTCTTTTAAGGACACTTAGAGCTCCCTTTTAAAAATATCTTCGTTCAAAGTGTAAGCTACCAATTTGCTGTGCTCTGTAACTGGAGGAGTTTGCATTTCTACAAAAACCTCGGGCATTCATAGTTTTAAGATGGAGCTTACTTGGAAAAATGACACTGTCAGAAACATTCTACAATATAAGCATTAGAGAAACAAGTTCTGCAAACTTTAGCTTTAGGAATAAAATCTTCCAATGTTTCCAGGGAAGTGCTGTGATATTTATGGGGATCTGTATTTCCTTTTTTATGTTCCCAGCTACACCTGTAATGATGACAGAATCCTGACATTCACAATCTCATTCATAGTTCTTTCTTGTGCAGCTAAGTCTGGATCACCTGTTGTTGGGTTAGGTGCAAAATGTAGTATGTGCTAAAACAGTTGTGTTTTCTTTGATGTTTGTTTTCTGACAGCTCTGACAACACATAATGTTGCATAGCCTAGGAATGCATAATTAATTGTGAAAAAACTTGTCCATGGAGAAATAGGAAAATGAAATAACAATAATCTTAAAAAATAATTGTGTCACCATCTTCTTCAGTATTAGCATCCAAGAGCTTTGGCGCAAACTCATTTTTTCCAAGAAGAGGTACCGTATATATAGTCATATATACCCATATATGCACACAAGAATCCAATCAAAGTAATCAAACCAATGTAATGTGAGCCTATATCCATTAAAATAAAACACTACTGCATGTCAGTAAGATAGGGTTTTGTTGTTTGTTGTTTTTGTGTTTTTTTTTTTTTGTTTGTTTGTTTGTTTTTTTTCCCTTGAAATTTTCTCTGCATTGTATGTTACTATTACAGGGAAACATTCCTCCAGAAGCAATTAAAGTAAAGGCTGGATTACAACAGAAGTATTTTAAAATACTTAAAATTAAGCAAGTGCTGAATGTTTAGGTGAATTGGAGCTGTGATTTTCTGTGCCTTATAAGGTAGAGATGCTAGAAAAGAAGGCAAATACAAAGAGCCTAGCTGGGAAGTATGGATGAACTAAGGGTTTTCCTCAAGCTTATCATTTTTTCAGAGCATATAGGTTTGTGCACTAGCACTAATCAACATGTGACCTCTCAAGTAGATCCTCATTAGCTTTCATTGCTGTGCCATGAATACGTTTGTAGGTGTTCCTTGACTTGATGTTATAATGTCTGGGGGAGGGAAAACTGCTATATCCCTCTTCAGCCAGCCTCTCTCCTTTGCCAGGTTTAGTAGACTTGTGTTGGGTTGTGTTCCTTGCTCCACAGACTATGTCTCCCAAGTCATGACTGTCCTACAGGCATAGGTATTGCTGGGAAGGAAGAGAAATAAGAAAAGGACACCCAAACATGAGAATAAGTGATTAGGGCTGAGAGGGCACACTCCATCCTGTCTTTCACTGCTCTCCCATGAAACAAGGACAACTGATTTCCTAAAACGATTAAGCCAGGAATGGATTGCAAAGAGATACAGTGGTCAAGTTAGAGAGGAGGAGCCTCCTCCTGCACCACCTTGCAGACCACCTTGGTCCTTGCTGACACAGGTCTAATTCACAGGGATCTTGGCATCACATCTTTTCACTCAGGTCTTTCTGGAGCTCCCAAAAACCTGTTATCTTAAAAGACCATACAATCTCATGGCTTAACATAATGAAATTTTAGTCTGCTTTCGATGAGGTATTTTGGAAGTTGGCCAACTATTAAAGTTCGGTGGGGAATCTTTCAAAATTACAGATTAAACTAATAAATTAGTATGGAAAAACAAAAACAAACAAACAAACAAAAAACAAACAAACAAAAAAAACACAAAACAAACAAACAAACAAAAAAAAAAAACAAACAAAAAAAAAACCAGCCATCTCTGTCTTCTATATTGTAATTACAGCTCCTAAGAAAATTTCTGTTACATGGCATAGTAAGATCACCAGGTAATTTCTTAGGTTTCTGTGATTACTCAGCTCAGGACAGAGCAGCTTTTGAAACATCAGTTCACTCTGAGATTAATCTGCTTCTTGCTATACACACCTCACAGATAATGGAAAATGCTGGTAGCTTGAATACAGGTATAAATTATCACGGATTTATTTTTGGCTGATATTTATGCGTGACAGATCCTGAAGTGACCTTTTGCTATTAGGTAATATATATATATATATAAAAAACATAATTATATATATATATATATAAAATATACAATTAGGTATATATGTACTTAGGTACAGTGGCTGTACCTAAGTGTGTGTGTGTGTATATATATATATTTATTTTTTTTCAAAACTCTGTCTTTCCTTATACATTCATGTTCTCTTATACTCTAAAGAAAATCAGCAATTGGGGGGGGGGGGGGTTATTACTTCCTTGGCACCATTTTACCTTCCGTCGGAGAAGGCCTGAATTTAATTTCCAGTTAAGGTCCATGGCAGTTTTATAGAGGCAGAATCCAAAGAAGTCACACTTTGTCCTTGAGGTCAAGCTTGAGGTCAGCTATTTATTTTCTGACTATTCTTGAGTAAGCCCCTGAAATTTATGTGCCTCAGCTCTCCGCACAGGACTCATATTTCTGTTGTTGAATTTGTCTATTTAGATTGGGCACCTTACCAATGTTTAGCGTTTGACCAGGTTCAAGTTGAGAGATTGCAAAGCTTCAATCCCAGGACAAGGGAAAAGAGAGTGCACACAGCTTCTCTAAGCACTGTGTGCCAAGTCCCCAAGCACAGTAGCCACAGCATGGGCTTCATTAGCTCATCACTCAAGGAGGCATTAAATCAAACACCGTTAGTCCCTTAGCTGGCTATGAGCTTGTATTTTCTCCTTTAGTGCAAATTTAAAACAGACTAATGACAGGAGCATGAACTAGGCCTTTTTTCCTAAAGTTCAGTTCAATAGTTTAGAAAAACTGCATCTAAAACATTGCCACAGGAAAAGAAGCATCATACTTCCCGTCACCCTTTGTACTCCCATACTGCAGATAAACATTTAAACAACCATCTGAAAATTAAATTCATTATTAAATATAATGACATTGCCATTAAGTGGGGGTTAGCATTTCACAGACCTGTTTGCTAAAATTCAGTTTTAGGTTTAATCCAAATGTTGAAACAGTTTTTTCAAAGATTTTTTTTTTTTTTTTTTTCCCCTCCCAGCCACTTTTAAGTATTACCAAACAATTAAGATCTTTCTCCTAAAATTCTTGTAGTCAATGCCAGGTTCATAGAAATTGTCAGACATCTTTGAAACTGCAGATCAACTTAAGGTAGGAGAAAATCTGAAATTCAAAATTCTGTGAGTTTTATTCTAACTTAGAGTTCAGGGTCCATCTTTAAAAAGCAGAATGACCTGGAGTCCTATTTTTTTTCCCCTGACTCAGAGAAGCTAAGTGAAAACAAAATATTTGCTAAGATCTTGCTCTCACAGTTACACAGAATTGGTCTATGAAAAATACATGACATTTTTATTTGTCACTGAGCAAACACGAACGAGGTATAAACACTGTTTATAGACAAAGAACCTTCAGCCTGCATTCAGTGTTAGCATGACGCTATTGCAAAACAACTTTGCAGTTGTCTCAGCAGTGGGTATGCAGTGACCTCTGGAGGACAGACCTGAGACCGGGTCTACTCATGCTCCAGACTCACTTTTGGGAAGTCATAATTATGCTGAAGACAGGTGTAGCTTCTCCAGCTCAATCAAATCCTCTGCCTGCCCATACCATGACAAGAAACTCCTGACCTTCAGTCTTTGATGCTCCAAGTAATACTACAGCAGAGCGGTAGACCTCCCTCTAAACCAGGGAGCCTTAATACATTTAAGTACTAGCTCTGACTACACTAAGGTTTCCCAAGAATATTTTCTATGAAATCTCCATTTTTTATCACTAGGTTTCAAGTTTCACAGCATGCAGAGGTGCCCTGATAACTAGGCTGTGAAAGAGCCAGAAGTTAGGAGGAAGTGGAAGAAGGCTTGGTCCTAAGGGATCAGCTATCACAGGTACAGCCACCAGCCACACAACATTCAATTCAGTTTGCCTACTGTGAGAATTTTTTTAGTAGTGGTGTTGCAAGACACAGACAGTTTTTGCTGGATAAAGAATATTTCAAACTCTGGCTTCTTGAACAGTGTTAACAGAGTGACAGTGCTACCTGTTGCTTCACATAAAAGTCAATGAGGGAAAATCAAATGTGAGTGTTATGTCTCCACAGATTTACAGTCCCTGTTTCTAAATCAAAGAGGCAAAATCAGTTAAAATACGTATTATTAGACAAAATCTCTTTGACTACTTCAGCATTTGTGCTCCTCACTGATTCAGACAAACTGCAGTAAATGATTTTCATAACTACCCTGTGTTGCAATACAGCCTGAGTGCTGATCTTCTGGGAAACAGCACTTCAGCAAAGAAGCCCATCCACATCCTCAGATGTATCGGTAACGGTAACAACAGTAGCTCTAGGGAAATTATCCTCTCCTACTATTCATGTGGCACTTGTGACATCCTCTGTATTGCTGTGTCCAGTTTTGGACCCTCAGTAAGACAGAAGACAGGGAGACACTGGAGCAAATTCAGCGGAAGGACCCCGGTCCTTTGTCAGCCCAGAGAGGGGATGGCTTTGGGGTGTTTTGTTGCTTCTTCACCTTCCTGCTGGGTTGTGCAAAGAATCACAGAATTACAAAATGGATGAGGTTGGAAAGGACCTCTGGAGATACCTAGTTCAACCTGCCTGCTCAAGCAGGGTACCCTAGAGCACATTACCCAGGATTGTGTCCAGATGGCTTTTGAATATCTCTAGGGAAGGAGACTTCACAACCTCTCTGGGCAACCTATTCCAGTGTTCAGCCACCCTCACAGTAAAAAACCTTTTCCCCTTATTCAGCTGGAACTTCCTGTGCTTCAGTTTATGCCCATTGCCTCTTGTCCTGTCACTGGGCAGCACTGAGAAGAGTTTGGCCCCATCCTTTTGACATTCTCCCTTCAGATACTTACACACACTGATCCTTCTCTTCCCAGGCTCCCTCAGCCTTACCTCATATGAGAGATGTTCCATTCCATTAATCATTTTAATAGCCCTTTGCTAGACACTCCTCAGGAGCTCCAAGCATCTCATGTACTGGGGGACCCAGAACTGGACGAAATACTCCAGGTTAGGCCTTGTCACAGCTGAGTAAGGGGAGGATCTACTCCCTCAGCCTGCTGGCAATGCTCACCCTAATGCACCCCAGGACAGCATTGGTCTTCTTGGCCACAAGGGCACATTGCTGGCTCATGGTTAATCGGCTGTCCACCAGGACTCTCTTCACTGCAGAGCTACTTTTCAGCAGGTCACCCACCATCCTGTACTGGTGTGTGGAGTTCTTCTTCCCCAAGTGAAGGACCCTGCACTTGCCTTTGTTGAATTTCAAGAGGTTCCTCTCTGCCCATCTCTCCAGCCCATCTCTCAATGGAAGCAGAATGTGCTGCACCCAGCTGCACCACTTCTGAACAGACAATAGGTGTGCATAAAGCTGTTACCTGGATACAGCTGAGGTCTGCAGGCCAAGTGAAGCAAGAGGGCTTTTTGTCTGAATGCAACATAAGCCAATACCCATGTTTCCCCATACTTTCTAACAAATCAGATAGGGCTCTGCAAGCAAAGGTTGATTGATGGGAAGGGATGTCCCAGACTGTGTATGAAAAAACAGTGTTTCAGAAGCAGCCAGACTCTAAAAGACATTGGCAGGGATACCTCAAGGATCCCTGAGGACAAGTGAAATAGGTGCAGAACAATGTGACATAACAAAAAATGCCCCCTGAACAGGTTGTTATGAAAGACTTCAGGGACTTCAAGTGTGAACGTTGGCTTAGGGATAACACATTTTCACTAGGCTGGAAGGATTAAAAAAACACACTGCGGCAAGTTTATTTATCCAGGGCAATAACCTTTACATCTGTTAGCCCAGTTAGCATATAGTAGTGAAAGAGATGGAATTCAGAAAGCCAATCACTTCTGCAAATACTTCTTTAGTTTACACACTACTGATTTTTACAACCATTTATCTTAGGGACTCTTTTTTTTTTTTTTTTTTTTTTTTTTTTCCCCTGGAAAACAAAATGATCAGTACAATGATCTGGCTCAGCAGATCAGGATCTTCTTAGAAAGAGAATGTAGAATAGAATAGTTTAGGGTAAAGGATCACCTAGCCCAGCTGTCTGACCTCTCCAGGGTTAAACAAAACTTGTATCATATTATTGTGGGCATTGTTCAAATGTCTCTTGAACACTGACAAACATGGGGCATCAACCACCTCTCTAGGAAACCTGTTCCAGGGTTTGACCACCCTCATAGTAAAGAAATTTTTCCTTTTACCCAGTCTGAACTTCACTTGGAGGAGCTACCTCTCTTTCCATTCCCCTGTGTCCAGTTATTGGAGACCAGCACCTTCTTCTCCATTTCCCCTCCTTGGGAAAGTGTAAGGAGCAATGTGGTTGCCTCTTAGCCTCCTTGTCTCCAGACTAGACAGTCCAAGTGCCTTCAGCCTCTCCTTATAAGACTTGCCTTACAGCTCTTTTACCAGCTTTGTTGCCTTCCCTGGACACTTTGAAGGACCTTAACATATTTTTTATATTGTAGAGCCCAGCACTGCACACAATATTCAAGGTGAGGCTGCACCAGTGCTAAATATAGCAGAAGAAACACCTTTTTTGGCCAGCTGGCTCTGCTGTATTTAACACATCCTAAAATGCAGTTTGCCCTCTTGGCTGACAGGGAACACTGCTGCCTCATGATGAGGCTGCTGTTGACCAGTACACCCAGAGCCCTTTCTGCTGAGCTATTCTCCAGTCACTCATCTCAGTCTGTACCTGAGTCCAGCGTTACTCCATCCCAGGTACAGAACCTGACATTTACCTTTGTTGAACTCCAAGCATTTGCTAATCACCCAGTACTCAGTCTATCTAGATCTTTTTTGCAAGGCCTCTCGTCCCTCCAGTGAATCAACAACACCTCTCAGTTTATTATCATTGGCAAACTTGATAAGGATGCAGTCCAGTCTTGCATCCAGATCACTGATAAAAATATTAAATGGGACTGGCCTATTTGTTGGTCTATTCTCCCATGTGTCTGGTGACAGGACGAGGGGGAATGGGCTAAAGTTGCGCCAGGGGTGTTTTAGGTTGGATATTAGGAAGAACTTCTTTACTGAGTGGGTTGTTAGGCATTGGAATGGGCTGCCCAGGGAAGTGGTGGAGTCACCATCCCTGGAGGTCTTTAAAAGATGTTTAGATGTTGAACTTAGCAATATGGTTCAGTGGAGGAACTGTTAGTGTTAGGTCAGAGGTTGGACTCAGTGATCTTGAGGTCTCTTCCAAACTAGACAATTCTGTGATTCTGTGATTCTGTGGCCCTAGAACTGACCCCTTCTGGTGACTGTCCACCAGTCAGACGTAGCCCCATTTACTACAATCCTTTGAGCTTAAGCCAGTTCGTCACCTAGCGTAGTGTGATCCTGCTTATCTCACAGAAAATTTGTCCAGAAGGATGAAAAGTTCTTACTAAAATCCTGGAAGATTACATCAACCACCTTCTCTTCATCCACCAAGGGGGTGTTCCACCACTATCTCATCATAGAAGATCAAACTACTAAGGCAGAACTTTAACTTGATGAACACATGCTTACTAAACCTCATAACAACTTTGTTTGTTAGTTAAATGCCTTTCAATATCCCTCAGGACAATCTTCTTTATAACTTTCCCAGGGACTGAGGTTAAACTAATAGGTCTGCAGTTTTCTTGGTCTTCTCTCGTGCCTTCTGTATATACGTATAATGCTGCCTGTAGTCATCATGGTTCTCCCCAGACTCCCATGACCTTTGGTATACAGTTGAGAGAGGTCCAGATATAATGTCCAATCCTGCTATAATGTCCACTAATTTCTCTAGCACTCAGATGAATTCCATCTGGCCTCATGGACTCTGAGCGTTATTTTCTGCCTCAGAACAACAGATCCACTACTTTTTCATCCTGCCACAGATGATAAATAAATAACAATAATAATTAAAACAAACAAACAATCAAACATAAACCTCCAAGTCTTGCTTTTCTCTCTTTGACTTTCAAATAGCCTGCAAGTATGAGTGTTTCACAAACAGCTTACAGTGAGCATTGTATCTGAGACTAGACAATGCCTTACTTGAAGTTTCCACTGTGGAATAACCATTCAGTTAATCCTGAAGTTTTTTTGTTTTGTTTTGTTTTGTTTTTACATTCAAGTCACATCCTCCTTTCTGAGTGGTTTTCCTGTGACCCTGAGCAGACCAGAAGTCCTACCCGGCCATGTATCTGACTCCTGTCCCCTAGCCATGACCTGGTCATACTTATATGGTGTGCCTATAGAGGTTTCAAAAATATTTTTTGTGCTGGGGAGGTTTAGATTGGACATTAGGAAGAATTTCTTCACAGAGAGGTTGGTCAAGCATTGGAACAGGCTGCCCAGGAAAGTGGTGGAGTCCTTCCCTATCCATGAAAGTATTTAAGAGGCAGACAGACATATTACATATCGCTTAGTGATGGAACTTGGCAGGTCAGGCCAACAGTCAAATCTGATAATCTTGAAGGTCTTTTACAACATAAATGATTCTGTAATACTGTTTCCACAGAAAGCAATTTCTCTACTGCTCCTTACAAGCTACCTGTGAGACAGCAGTAAAGTGTTCTCTAAAAGTTGATGGTTTTTCTTGAGCATCATTGTCCCTAGAGAAGTCTTACACCTAATGTTTCTTTTCACAGAAAATTTGTATAAATATCTTTGTAATTTGTCAAGAATTTAATATTAAAAGGTTTCTATGTTTTTTGTTTGTTTGTTTGTTGTTGTTGTTGTTTTTTAAAGATTTTTATTTGTTTGTTTTGTTTTGTTTTATATGGAAGCTCTGCTCTCACTTCATGGCTTGAAGGCTAGGATATCTTTGTGTGAACAGGCTGCAGGTGAAGTTTTCTTTACATTGACTCTTATGTCGTAGATGTGGCATGAATGAGGATCTCTGAATGGAAGAATAGTATCACTGTACAGTGTCAGAAGTTCGAGATATCTGAGATGGGAAAAACATTTCCTGCAGATGAATAAGTGCCTTTGATAAAGTAGGATGGGGAAGATATCCAGCCTGTAGACACCTCCATACTGCAATATCTACCCTAATACTCAATATACTTCAGTCAAAATTCAGTTATTTCCATTCAATATATTGCTGTCCCCCCTAGTCCTTTCATAGAATAAGAAGGAAAGAAAAGAAAAAAGAATGGAAAATGAAACATAAATGAAATATTGAAGAGTTGGAGAGGGAGGGAAGAGTTTCTTTTTTAGCATAAAGAAGGAGGAGAGGAACAAGCAAGGACATCAGAATATGCCACTTAGATAGAGATTTCTCACTAAAAACCTCCGAGACACTCCTGTAGATAAATAAAAATAAATGGGAACACAGATACTCTTGACTCATGGCTAGCTCCTATCTACTTTATTTAGCCAAAAAGGAAACGTCTAAAACCTGGCTTTGTTCAGAAACCTACTGAGCAGAGCTTCCCACACCTCACTTCTTCAGAGGGGCAAAGGGCAGATCACCACCACAAAAGCAATCTTTTTTTTTTTTTTTTTTTTTGGAGCTGCAAACTTGTTAGCAGGCCTCACTCACTAAGCAGGTTTGGAAATTAATCTGTTATTTTTCAGCTGCACTGGCACTTGAAGCTTCTTGAGGTAAATCCAAACATTCTTCAGTAATCTCTGCAGGTGATTGAGTTACTCCCCTCTTACTCACAGAGTGAGACAGTGCTATGGTATCTTATTGTTTCAAGGAAATGCTTAAATCTATGTGTAGTATCATCTACTTTTATATAATATATGTTATGTTTATAAATAATCTATTTATATCCACCACTTCTCTGGGCTACCTGTGCCAGTGCTCAGTCACCCACACAGTCAAAAAGTGTTTCCTAATGTTCAGAGGGAACCTGCTGTGTTTACGTTTGTCCCCATTGCCTCTTGTCCTGTCACTGGGCACCGCTGAAAAAAGCCCAAGAGTTGCCCAGAGAAATGGTGGAGTCTCTTACCTTGAAGCTATTTAAAAGCTAACATATCTGGACATGCTCCTGGTCAACCTGCTCTAGGTGGCTGTGCTTGAGCTGGGGGAGGGGGGAAAGGGGAGAGTAGATTAGTTTCCAGAGGTTTCTTCCAACCTCAACTATCTTGTGATTCTATCTTATTCATAGGGCCATTCATTCATGTATCTTGATAACAGGAATCTTGACAAGGAACTTATATTATTATATTTATTTTTCAAACTTAGTCTTCAAAGGGTAATAAACAGCCTAACAGTGCAGCAGAAGATGTCTCTGTGGTGGTACCAGTACCAGTAGTAACCAAGGTAAATATTTTTAACCAACTTAAAATGCTATATGAAGGAGCAGTAGTAGACAGAAAATTTTGCCATTGTTTTCACTTGGACTTAGTTTTTACATAAGCATCTCTGAGAGCTTGTTTCATAATTTACTTCTGCTATCAGGTCTAGACCAGATTGTTCAAAACATCTGCAGTTCAGACAGCAAGTATATTGTAAGTAAAACTCTAAGATATGGACTCCCTAACTTTCTAATATTTTTTCTTGTGATCATACATCACAAGAAAAATCTTTTGTGTAAATTTGTATCTTAATCCTTCTGGTGTCCACTGACTGGAGTGGGGTGCTCACTCATTGTATTGTTTGCAGACATTATATGTTCCCTTACTGGTAAAGCTAGAGAATTTCAACTTTAGCCATGCTGATACTCTCTTTAATGTTACAATGCTACTGGTACCAGCACAAATAGTCACAGTGCAGTCTGCCATTCTCACCAATGCAAATCACTTTCATTGGTTCTGCTCAGGGCACAAAAAAGAATCATAGGACTGTGGGGTGCTTGCAAATACTGGCACTGGAAATTGGCTATGAGGAGGCACAAGCAACAGAGACAGCTGAGAATTGAGATATGTAATAAAAAATTGTGACAGCTGCATCTTTCTCTTGCCAGTGACCCAAATCAATTTTAGTATAGCTTAATTTTATTAAAAATTGTACTACCTGGCCAGTGTGGAGCCACACATATGATCTTTATGAATTGCAGAATGCAACAACGCAGCAATAAGTATGCAGCTTCATTAAAAACAAAAACAAACCAACCAAACAAGCAAAACAAACAAACAAGCAGTATTGACCTTGAGTAAATAGCCAAGAATATAAGGTGGAGTAACTCACCAGAGAGTGTCATCTGTGTCAACTATAAGAAGGTGAAAAAAAAAATATACAGGCTTACAATTTTGCAGCCACTATATTTGCAAACCTGATTTGCAAAATACTCATCCAGTCAAAATAATCACAACCATAAAAATTAAGCTTGTTAAAGCAGCATTTCCTACAATGCATACAAGTGTATGGTCTTACACCAATGTTTACTTTTTCCAAAATTTCATTCATCTTTGTTACCTTGTTATCTTGCATGATATCTCATGACACATATGGGACAATCGTGACAAGAAGTAGCCAGCATGGGTTCATGAATTGCAGATCCTGCTGGACAAACCTGATCTTCTTCTGTGACAAGATGACTAGATTAGTACATGAGTGAAAGGCTGTGGATGTTGTTCACCACAACTTTAAGAAAGCATTTGACACCATTTTCCATAGTATCCTTCTAGAGAAACTGACTGCTCATGGCTTGGACAGGTGTACAGTCCACTGGGTATCTTGATGGTCAGGCTTGAAGAGTAATAGCAAATGGAGTTCAGTACAATTGGTGGCCAGTCACCATTGCATTTAGCAGGGCTCAGTACTGGGGCCAGTTTTGTTTAACATTTTTATTAGTGTTCTGGATGAGGGGATCATGTACACCCTCAGCAAGTTCACAGATGATACCAAATTAGGCAGGACTGTTGATCTGCTCAAGGATAAGAAGGCTCTGCAGAGGCATCTGGATAGGGTAGATCAATGGGCCATATCGAGTCATGTGACATTCAACAAGACTAAGTGTCAGGTCTTGCACCTGGGTCACAAACAACCCAATGCAGTGGTACAGGCTTGGGGAAGAGTGGCTGGAAAGCTGCCCAGCAGAAAAGACCTGAAGGTGCTGACTGACGGCCAGCTGAACATGAGCTAGCAGTGTGCTCAGGTGGCCAAGAAGGCCAATGGCATCCTGGCCTGCATCAGACATAGTACAGCCAGCTGGACTTGGGAAGTGATTGTTCCTTTCTACGTGGCACTGGTGTACTGAGTCTGGCTGGGATAGAGTTAAGTTTCCCCAGAGTAGCCCATACAGTGCTGTGCTCTGCACCTGTAGCTTGAGCAGTGTTGATATTGCACCAAATTTTTGTCTTTTGCTGAGCACAGCATTAACTTTCTCTCCAAACACACAAAGCCAGTAGGCTGAGGAGGAGACATTACCAGGGCAGCTGACCTAAACCCAAAGGGATATTCCATACCATATGATGTCACACTGTCACACTCAGCAGTAAAAGATGGGAAAAGAGAAGGGAATGGGGAAGGGAATGGGAATGGGGAAGGGAAAGAAGGGAAAGGGAAAGAAGGGGGATTTCTCATTGTGAAAACACCTGTCCTCCCAATAAACTGCTATATGTACTGAGGTCCTGCTTTGGTCAAGACATGGCCAAACATCACTGGCTGATGGGAAGTGGAGAATAATTGTTTTCTCTCTTTGCTTCCATGCAGCCTTTGCTTGTTTTTCTTCCCTCTCTCCTCCTCAATTATATTGTCCTTATATCAAACTGTGAGCCTTTTTTTTTTTTTTTTCCTAACATCTTTTCTCTTCCCTTTCCTCTTCCTTTGAGGAGTGGGAGTGAGAGAGATGTGTTTTGAAGTTTAGCCACCCATCAGTGTGAAACCACCACAACTGGTGAGACCACACCTCAAATACCGTGCTCATTTTGGGATCCCTCACTACAAGAAGGATATTGAGTTGCTTGAGTGTGTGCAGAGAAAAGCAATGAAGCTGGTGAGGGGACTAGACAGCAAGACTTATGAGAAGTGGCTGACAGAACTGGGTCTGTTTAGTCTGGAGAAGAAGAGGCTGAGGGGAGACCTTATTGCTCTCTACAGCTACCTGAAAGGAGGTTGTAGCAAAGAGGACGTTGGTCCCTTTTCTCAGGTGATGATAGGACATGAGGAAACAGTCTCAAGTTGCATCAGGAGGAGGTTAGATGGGATAAAAGGAAGAACTGCTTCACAGAGAGGGTGGTCGAGCACTGGAATGGGCTGTCCAGGGAAGTGGTGGAGTCCCTATCCCTAAAGGTATTTAAGAGACATGTGGACATGGCACTAAGGGCCCATGGTTTAGTGATGGGACTCAGTTAAGTCAGGCTGATGGTTGGACTTGATGATCTTGAAAGTCTTTTACAACATAAATGATTCTACTATACTACCTGTTTACCAGGCCCAAATGATTACAAAAGTTTTTACAAAAGTGTTTGTTAGCTATGATACTTGCTGGGTAAATACACATTGTGTCAATGATACCAAGTGAATAACACTAGAAACGGAAGTTCAAGAGATTGAAGCATAGTATGAGAAGTATTCATAAGCTGAGGGGAAACAGGTATACCCATCTGCCTCCAGCGTGAAGTAGAAATGTTATCCCAATTACATTTTGTATTTTTGCAAAATTTCCACGACAATGTTGTGAAATAAAACACAAGTTTAAGTTTTGTTTTGTTTTGTTGAATTAATTTTGAGAGAACAAAACATGATCCACCAGCAATTTTTAGGGATGAGGTATGTAACACGCTTATCTTCAGTGGTACATTTTGGCACACTACCTTGCTGTAATCATTGACTACTCACACAATACTCATCCAAAACGAACTAAATGCTGTTCTCATTTGCTGTGCCTCTCCTGAGGTTTAGACACTGCATTCAGTACCACCAGAATTTATGTAGAAAGCACAGTACTGCAAAGCAGTGGAAAAATCTGTCACAGTTGTGAGATGCCTGGTCACTATGTCGCAAGCTTTTCATCTTTATTTTGAGGTATAAACAACCAAACACTGTTTCTGCAATTGGCAGTCTCAGTCCTTCTCGAAATCAGGAAGGCAGGGCATGGAAGTGTCATGAACACAGAGAATTGCACAGATGCCTCTTTTCTCTGACATTTGTCAATTTTTTATCCCAGGATCGGGTTTGGAGTCTCTTTTAAATCTCTGTTCTAGATACCACAACTACAGTTATAGCTAAATTGCACAAAGTATAGTCAGGTTGTTTACTGCTTCCCTGCATTCTGTTTTGTTATGAAGTAATAATATTGTTATTGTGAAGAATGCAAAGCAATAAAGAGAGTGTTTGCTAAAATCAGTGGCATACACAGAAGTGGATGCAAAACTTGAAAAACTATTAGATCTAACCTCCACAATCTATTACTTAAAGCAATTCTTGACATTGGCTTAAACGGTCACAAATCTCTTTCCATTTTCTTTCAAAAAATGGAATATTTTTACAAACTGATCTTCTTAAAACTGCATACTGCTTATATAAATACACATAGGCAGAACCACTTTTTTTTTTTTTTTTTTTTTTTTTTTTTTTTTTTTACATATAAAACAGTATTAAATAAAATCATAGTATTGACACAATAAGTCATTTCCTGTTTACTTGTATTATACTCTACATGCTGTTAATATAGACACTATGGTTTTTATATACCTTGCCAAGCTCTTAGGTAAGAATGGATTTTATTATGTCAACAGGATTTACTAATGTATTAAGTAGCACTAGTGAAAGTTCTGTCTTGTTTGTTTAGGCTGAAGTTAAATGTGAGAATACAAGGACCTGATCCAACATTCTTATTTACATGGTGGAGTTGCCAGTGCCCATTCTGTGTCCAGCTGTTCCCCTAGCTTCAGACTCAAGAGGTGAAATTCAGTGTATTTTCATCTGCAGTGAGATAGAGCATAGAAGAAAGAAAACAGGAAAAAATAATGCACAGAAGAAGCGAAGGTCCCAAGAGATTCCATAATTTCTGGCGGTCACCAGTGGGGTCCCTCAAGGCTCCATTTTAGGGCCGGTACTTTTCAATATTTTTATAAACGATCTGGATGTAGGAATAGAGGGTATTTTGAGCAAGTTTGCTGATGACACCAAACTTGGAGAAGTTGTGGACTCAAATGAGGGCGTAAAGGCCTTACAGAGGGATCTGGACAGGTTGGAGAGCTGGGCGATCACCAACCGCATGAGGTTCAATAAGAGCAAGTGCCGGGTCCTGCACCTGGGACGGGGAAACCCTGGCTGCACGTACAGACTGGGCGATGAGACGCTGGAGAGCAGCCTAGAAGAGAGGGATCTGGGGGTCGTGGTAGACAGCAAGTTGAATATGAGCCAGCAGTGTGCCCTGGCAGCCAGGAGGGCCAATCGTGTCCTGGGGTGCATCAAGCACGGCATCGCTAGTAGGTCAAGGGAGGTGATTGTCCCGCTCTACTCTGCGCTGGTGCAGCCTCACCTCGAGTACTGTGTGCAGTTCTGGGCACCACAGTATAAAAAGGACATGAAACTGTTGGAAAGTGTCCAGAGGAGGGCTACGAAGATGGTGAAAGGCCTGGAGGGGAAGACGTACGAGGAACGGCTGATGTCACTGGGCCTGTTCAGCCTGGAGAAGAGGAGTCTGAGGGGAGACCTCATCACAGTCTACAACTTCCTCGTAAGGGGGTGTCGAGAGGCAGGAGACCTTTTCTCCATTAACACTAGTGACAGGACCCGCGGGAACGGGGTTAAGCTGAGGCAGGGGAAATTTAGGCTTCACATCAGGAGGGGGTTCTTCACAGAGAGGGTGGTTGCACACTGGAACAGGCTCCCCAGGGAAGTGGTCACTGCACCGAGCCTGTCTGAATTTAAGAAGAGATTGGACTGTGAACTTAGGCACATGGTCTGAACTTTTGGGTAGACCTGTGCGGTGTCAAGAGTTGGACTTGATGATCCTTAAGGGTCCCTTCCAACTCAGGATATTCTATGATTCTATGATTCTATGATTCTATGATAATTGCATGCATTATTAACATTGTGAAAAAGAAAGTGAAATTCCTGTTCATACACTGTACAACAAATCTCAAAGAAGAAAGAGAGGGACTGGAAAAGCTGCTGGCAGAGAAGGACCTGGGAGTAATGGTTGATATTCAGCTGAATATGAGCCAGCAGTGTGCTCAGGTGGCCAAGATGGCCAACAGCATCCTGGCTTGTATCAGACACAGTGTGACCAGCAGGGCTAGGGAGGTGATCGTCCCCCTGTACTCAGCTCTGGTGAGGCCGCACCTCGAGTACTGTGTTCAGTTTTGGGCCCCTCGCTACAAGAAGGACATCGAGGTGCTTGAGCGGGTCCAGAGAAGGGCAACAAAGCTGGTGAGGGGTCTGGAGAACAAGTCTAATGAGGAACAGCTGAGGAGCCGGGGTCGTTTAGCCTGGAAGAAGAGAAGGCTCAGGGGCGACCTTATCGCACTCTACAGGTACCTTAAAGGAGGCTGTAGTGAGGTGGGGATTAGTCTCTTCTCCCACATGCCCAGTGATAGCATGAGAAACTAAGTTGTGTTTTTGCAGCCCCCCAGACTGAGAGTAATTCAGATAGAGCAGAAATATCTGCTTATCTAACTGAAATAATAACAACCCGCAACAAAAAATCATATGAGAGGCTTAGGGTCAGAATGAGAAAGTACTCAGGGATGAATCCTAAGGACTTGGTAGCCCAAGGGCTCTTTAAAGTTCATTTTGTGATTAAAGCCTTTCCAGATGTACAGAAAAAGCTCCAGAAGGTGGGAGGATGGAGTGAACAGCATAGGTAGTATGAAAGTGTACGCCAGGAGGGGAGATGAGAAGGAAAAGCAGAGAGCAAAACAAATGGTATTCACAGCATACTGGGTAGCGAGGCAGAGGAGGAGATAGAGGGCCCAGGATGGAAAGGAGAGGAAGAAAGATGGAATGGCAGACAAGGAAACCTACCTGTGTTGCAGCCTAAATCCTAGCAGGGACAGGCTTTGAGAAGATGTTTCATGTGTGGCCAGGTCAGCCACTTCAAATAGGAATATCCGGGGTGGAAGAAGGAGGAGAGATTGTTGTTATAAATTCAGAATAGGGGAGTCAGGGTTTCTCAGAAAGCTAGTTCCCTGATAAATGAAAAAGTGTACCTAACGTGTACCTCATTAGGGATTAACCAAATTTTACAATTTACAAACATTACAATTATCATTGCAGGCTGTTCTGCAGCTGTTTTCTTTTTCTTTCTTGGATGTGCTCTCACAGAGGCACAAACTGCATTGCTCATGGCTTGGCTCTGGGCAGCAGTGGGCCCCTTTGGAGCTGGATGAAACTGGCCCTTATCTAACATGGGGCAGCTGCTGGATTCTTCTCACTGGGGCTACCACTGCAGTCCACCCTGCTACCAGAACCTTGACATGTGAACCCAATACAATGAGGCAGCTAGGTCATCAGTGGCCTATAAAGTATCAAGGCTTAAATTAACTAATGAAACCCTAAATGTGATGGGGGTAGAAGGGACTGGGATAACAGTGCTACTTTTGGGGGATGCCAAACTGAGACTAGGGATAGAATGATCACTGGGCAATTATTCTATGCACCCAAGGCAGGGACAAACTTGTTGGGAAAGGATTTGATAATGAAACTGGGCACTCAAATAGTAAATTGTAAGGATAGAATAATGGTGTTATTCATGGGGTGCTCTCAGACCCTGAGAGCAAAGATATATTTGTCTTTGCTTGGAAAGACCCTGGAATGGGGCAGAAGCAGCAATACAGATGGACAATTTTACCTAAGGGGTTTACAGGGCCACCAGTTTATTTGGGCAAGTACTAGGACAAATTTTGGAGCAATTCCAACCTCCAGAGAGGGTGTTACTGTTACAATATGTGGATGATCTTTTATTGTCAGGACAGGAGAAAACAGTTGTGAAGGAAGCCACTAACAAGCTATTACCCTTTCTGGTAAAACAGGGCTTGAAAGGATTGAAAAATACATTACAATATGTAGAAAGAGAAGACAAGTATTTAGGGCATCTAGTGTCTGAGGGAAAACAACAAATAAATCCAGAGAGGATTCAGGGAATTGCTGAGCGACCCCTCCAGGAATCAAACCAGGGATTCCGTACCCAAAAAGAAGTAAAAAGCTTTAAGAGAAAGAAGTTTTTAAGGAATTAGGAGTCATGAAGTCCAAAGGAAAACAGATACGCCCTGATGGGAGAGAAATGCTGGATAAAGTACAAAAGAGACAAATATTAACTGTTTTACGTCAAGAGGGTCATTGGGGAATTCAAGCAATGTGCGACACTGTGCTATGGAAATATGTATGTACAGGAATATATATACTCTGGCTGAACAAGTTTGCAGGATGTTCTAAAATGACAGAATGAGAAGTTGATTGCGAAGAGATGCCTCTGAGAAACAGCCATGGACATGTTGAGAGTTTGTGTGTAGAAGTTAAGGACCTGACCAATAAAGGACTCCTTGTGGTCAGGGTCTACTACAGGCCACTTGATCAAGGGGAGCCAGTGGATGAGGCCTTCCTGTTTCAATTACAAGAAGCATCATGCTTGCACACTCTCATCCTGATAGGGGACTTCAAACACTTTGGATGTCTGCTCGAAAATCTCTACAGCAGGCTGTAAGCAATCCAGGAGACTTCCAGAGTGCATTGAGGATAACACCCTGGTCCAGGTATTAGACAAACCAACCAGAGGAGGAGCGTTACTAGACCCAATGCTTACCATGCAGATGAACTCTTTAAAGAGGTTAAGACTGGAAGGGGTCTGTGCTGCAGTGACCATGCCCTGGTTGGGTTTGTGATCTTGAGGAATATGGGCCTGGCAAAGAGTAAAGGCAGGACCCCGAACTTCTGAAGAGTTCTCCAGCTATTTAAAGTCCTAGTGGGCAAGATCCCCTGGAACAATGTCCTTAGGGCCAAAGGAGATGAACAGAGCTGGCAACTCTTTAAGGATGTTTTTTCTCAGAGCACAAAAACTCTCCATTTCCATGTGTAAGAAAGCAAACGGGGCGCAGAAACCTGAGATGGCTGTGCAAGGACTTGTTTGTTAAACTGAGGAGGAAGAAGGAAGAGCACAGGCAGTGCAAGCAGGGACATGTGCCCTGGGAGGAGTACAGGGATGCCATCTGGATGTACAGGGATAGGATCAAGAAAGCCAAGGCACAGATGGAACTGAGCTTGGCAAGGGATGCAAAAAAATAACAAGAAGGGGTACTACAGAAACATTGGCTAGAAAAGAAAGGCCAAGGAGGGTGTTCCCTTTCTGATAAGCAAGAAGGGAGAACTGATAACAACAGACATGGAGAAGGCTTTAATATGCAACAACTCCCTCGCCTCAGTCTTCACTGCCAGTCAGGCTTGCTATGTCTTTCATTCTCCAGAATCTGTTGGTGAGGGCTGGGGAAGGAAAGTCCTTTCCACTGCAAGCAGAGAGCAGGTTGGAGACCACCTGATGAAACTGAACAGATACAAGTCTACAGGACCCAATGACATGTATTGCAGCTTTCTGAGAGAACTAGCTGGTGTAGTTGCCAAGCCTCTCTCCACCATCTTTGAAAACTCCTGGCAGGCAGGTGAAGCCCCTGGCAACTGGAAAAATGGAGACATTACTCCCATTTTTAAAAGTGGTAGAGAAGAGGACATGGGGAGCTATAGCCCAGTGAGCCTCGCCTCTGTGCCTGGAAAGATTATGGAACAGATCCTCTTGGAAGCAATATTAAGGAACGTGCAGTACAAGGAGGTGATCTGAGAGAGACAGCATGGCTTTACTAAGGGGAAATTGTGCCTGACTGATCTGGTGGTCTTCTATGATAAAGTGACTGCATCAAATGACAAGGGAAAACCAACAGATGTCATCTTTCTGGACAGTTCTAAGGCCTTTGATACAGTCCCACATGATATCCTTATCTGTAAATTGAAGAGAGATGGATTTGAAGGGTGGGCCATTCAGTGGATAAGGAATTGGCCATACCAAGCAAATTGTGGCCAATGGCTCTACGCCCAGGTAGAGGCTGGATACAAGTGGTGCCCTTCAGGAGTCTGTCTTGGGACTGGTACTGTTTAATATCTTTATCAATGATGTAGACAATGACATCAACGGCACCCTCACCAAATTTGCAGATGACACCAAGCAGAGTGGTACAGTTGATATAACAAAAGGAAGGGACCAAAGGGACCTGGACAAGCTAGAAAACTGTGCCCATGTGAACCTAATGAGAGTCAACAAGTCTAAGTGCAAACTGCTGCAACTGGGTTGGGGCAATCCCACGCAGACTGGGAGAAGAACTCATTGGGAGCAGCCCTGCAGAGACGGACCTGGGGAGCTCTGGTGGATAAAAAGCTTGACATGAGCCAGGAGTGTGTGCTTGTAGCCCAGAAGGTCAACTGTATCCTGGGCTGCATCAACAGAGGAGCAGCCAGCAGGTCAAGGGAGGTGATTCTACCCTTCTCTGCAATTGTGAGGCCCCACCTGGAGTACTGCATCGTGATCTAAGTCTCCAAGCACAAAAAGCATGTGGACCTGTAAGAGCAAAACTTTTAGAAGGGCCATGAAAATGATCAAATGGCTGGAGCACATTTTCTATGAAGAAAGGCTGAGAGAGATGGGGATGTTCAGCCTGAAGAAGGGAAGGCTCCAGGGAGACATCACTGCACCTTTTCAATACCTAAAGGGGGCTTATAAAAAAGACGAAGAGCAACTTTTTGCTTGGTGAGATATTGATAGGACACAGGGATGGTTTTAAACTAAAAGAGGGGAGATTTAGATTAGATGTTAGGAGGAAGTTCTTCACACAGAGAATGCTGAGGCACTGTAATAAGTTGCCCAGAGAGGTTGTGGATTCCCCATCTCTAGAAGTGTTCAAGAACTGGTCGCATGAGGCTCTGAGCTCAAACCTGGTCAAGTCATTGGCATCCCTGCCTATGGCAGGGGGCATGGAATTAGATGATCTTGAATGTCCCTTCTAACCCGAACCATTCTATGATTCTATGATATGATACTGCAAATCAGAGGGGTGGGGATTAGATGTCACATATTTTAGCCTTCCCTTCTCTCTGCTGAGTTTCCTACTGTTCTGCTCCCTCAGGATGACATCTGTGCTTTGACCATGGCTGTTGTAAGTAAACTTGCCTCCATCGTTGTGTTTTTCCGTTTTTCCTTTTGTCTCCTCTTTTTCCCTATTTCACTTCTATTGATATATGCCTTATAAGCTATCTCAATTACTTTAGAAGTGGACATCCTGAAAGTCCATCTACCCTCTTTTTCTGGATATTGGCAGCTGACTGATTGCCTTATTTGCCTCATCATCTGGATTCATATCTGTCCATTTTCTAGCTGCTTCAGCATAACATTTCACAAAATGCTGAACAACACCAGTGCAGATGTCATAACTATCACATTACTATCTTTAATTAATAATTCGCATTCTTTCTAATCTTATGGTCATTTCATAAAGAAACCCAAAAAAAACAACAAAAAAAAACAAAACAAACAAACAAACAAACAATTCCACATAAGGTATTTCATCTTATTTTCTCTTTCTTCAACAAAATAACTGTAAAATACTATTGTATTCCACAGTAGCCAATTATAGCCAACCCAACCATGGCAAGGGGGCTGGAACAAGATGATCTTTGAGGTCCCTTCCAACCCAAGCCATTCCATGATGATGACCAGAAACACTCTCTCAGTCCTCTTCCTTAAAAGAAGAGAGGGAGAAGAAAGAATGCTGGAAAGAAAAAAAAAAAAAAAAAACAAAAAAAAAAACTCACAGGTTGAGCTAAGAATAATTTAATTAATTTAATTAAAGGGAAAAGAGGGGAAAAACAAACAAAGGCCATGTGGAAGCACAGAGAGAAGAAAAATTACTCTCTACTTGCCATCAACAAGCAATGTTTGGCCACATCCCAGGAAGCGGGGCCTCAATATGTGTAGCAATTTTTTGGGAGAACATCTTCCTAACGAGAGCCACCCCTCTTCCTTCTCCTTTCCCACCTTTTGTTGCTGAGTGTGACACCAAAAGGTAAGGAATATCTCTTTGGTTGGTTTAGGTCAGCTGTCCTAGTGATATACCCTCCCCACCTCTTGCCCACTCCCACTTTCAGCCTACTGGCTCTGAGAGAGTTTAGAGGGAGTCTTGATGCTGTGCCAGCACTTCTCAGCAATACAAAAAGCATTGGTGTGATACCTATGCTGTTCTAGCTATAGGTGCAGAGCACAGCACTTGTATATGCTGCTGCAGGGAATGTTAACTCCATGCCAGCCAGACCCACTGATAAAAAAACTACCTGTGCTCCTGAGTCCTTTAACTGCTGCACCCAGGGGCTTATCCCTCTTGACACTCGTCAGAGTGCTTCTGGATGTATCACTGGTGCCCATGTGAAACATGATAGGCAGATAATAGTCCTTAGGCTGTACATGACTTGGCAGTCTCCTGGTAACATCCCTGATATGAGCCCCTGATAAGCAGCAAACTTCCCTCAAGAGCAGATCAGTTTGGCATATGGGCACCTCCATAACTCTCAAAAGAGAGTCTCCTACTACTATCACCTGTTGCCTTTTCTTAGTTGGACTAGTTATGTGGGGAGCAGACTGGACTGTTTTACTCAGCTTCACCCTGCCTGCAGCGGATCTTTCCTTTTCAGTCTGCAAAGGGGTGAAGCATTTCTGTAAGGGTGCCTCTTGCCTTGGGGGACGATTCTCTCCTGCTGGTCCTTGTTGCCATCTTCCACCCTCCAGTGTTACTGGTCCCCCTCCCTTCTCTAAGTGGTGGTGAAAGAGTTTTGGGCTGCTTGGCCACAGGCTGTGGGTCCCTTGCAGACTGTTAGAATCCAGCTAACTCCTCCTCAGCCTCCCTGATGCTGTGCAGCCTTCTCACTGCCTCTTGCTGCTCAGCCACTATCTGCAGGAGGTCTTCCACCTGAGCACACCTTTGGCAAGCAAGTCCACTGCCTGTACCAGGCAAAAGATTTAGGCACTTCCAGCAGTCAGAAGCCTGCACTGCACCTTCACCCCTCAGTAGCTCCGTCTGGGTGGAGGCATCAGCAACCACCGGGATAGACTGAGCAGCCAAAGCCATAACCTTTTTTCCCTGAGACAAGTGCCCACCATTCTGCCTTAAGAATCAGGAAAGGTGCGCACCAATGGCTTGTGGAGATCCGTGTTTAAGGTGAACTCGGTGTACTTGCTGCCTCCGGCTTGGCCCGCGGACCGTCCCTCCCTACCGGGGGGGCCCCCGACGCGCAGTGCCGCACCGCCCCCTGCTTGCTGCCCCACACGCTGGTGGCTCTCGCTGCCTTGGGGCTGCCTATGGAAGAGTGGGGGGTGGCCGCTACTCCTGCTCGCCCCGCCCACGCCGCGGCAGCTGCTCGCAGTCGGGGTGGCGGCCTCCGGGTGCTCTCGGCGATCCCTTGGGGCTTCCCAAGCTGCGGAAAACCCCATGTGCGGCTCTGCCGCGGAACGCGCCCGACCGGGGCACATCGCCTGGGCTAGTGTGATGGTTTTACCCGGGTGGGCAGCTGAACTTCACCACAACCGGTCTCTCATTACACCTCCTCAAAGGAAAAGGGGGAGAAAATACAAAGGAAAGGGCTCAGGTGTTTGAGGTAAGGACAGGGAGATCACACACCAATTATTGTCATGGGCCAAAAAGGCTCAGTGTAGGGAGATCAATATAATTTATTGCCTATCAGTAGCAGACTACAATAGTGAGAACCTAAAAGCAAACTTAAAACACCTTCCCCACCATCTGCCCTGTTCTACCTCCTCTGTGTGTGCAGTTCAGAGCAGCAGAGAATGGGGGCTATGGTCAGTCCCTAATGGATTGTCTCCATCACGGTCACTCTCTGCCCCTGCTGCATGTGGAGTCCGTCCCACTGGATGCCGTCCTTCCCAAACTGATCCTGTGTGGACTTCCAGAGCCAGCACCTCTTCAAGAACTGTTCCAACATGGCTATGTACCATGGAGTCTGTCTGTCAGGAGCAAACTGTCCCAGCACAGGTCCCCCATGATCCACGGATCCCCCTCTGTGTCCAGCAGCTCCCCCCAGATTCCCTGCTCCTGCATGGGCTCCTCTCCACGGGCTGCAACTCTGGCCCGGGGCCTGCTCCTGCCATGGGCTTCAGCCTCCTGCAGGCCACATCCACCTGCTCCACCAGGGTCTTCTCCACAGGCTGCAGCGTGGAGATCTGCTCCATGTGACCCACGGGCTGCAGGGGGACAGCCTTCTCCACCCTCCGCCACAAGGCTCCTGGCAGAGTTTCACAGGCACTGCAACCAGTCCAGTCCCACATAGAATCATAGAATATCCCAAGTTGGAAGGGATCCATAAGGATCATCAAGTCCAACTCCTGGCACCACACAGATCTACCCAAAAGTTTAGACCACGTAAGTGCATAGTCCGATCGCTTTTTAAATTCAGACAGGCTTGGTGCAGTGACTACTTCACTGGGGAGCCTGTTCCAGTGCTGCGACCACCCTCTCGGTGTAGAACCTCTTCCTGATGTGAAGCCTAAACTTACCCTGCCTCAGCTTAACACCATTCCCACAGGTCCTATCACTGGTGTTTACAGAGAATAGGTCACCTGCCTCTCCACTCCCTCCCACAAGGAAGTTGTAGACTGCGATGACGTCCCCCCTCAGCCTCCTCTTCTCCAGGCTGGACAGGCCCAGTGACATCAGCCGCTCCTCTTATGTCTTCCCCTCTAGGCCTTTCACCATCTTCGTAGCCCTCCTCTGGACACTCTCCAAGAGTTTCACGTCATTTTTGTACTGTGGTGCCCAGAACTGCACACAATACTTGAGGTGAGGCCGCACCAGGGCAGAGTAGAGCGGGACAATCACCTCCCTCAACCGACTAGTAATGCCGTGCTTGATGCACCCCAGGATATGGTTGGCCCTCCTGACTGCCAGGGCACACTGCTGGCTCATATTCAACTTGCTGTCTACCACGACCCCCAGATCCCTCTCTTCTAGGCTGCTCTCCAGTGTCTTGTTGCCCAGTCTGTATGTAAAGCCAGGGTTGCCCCGTCCCAGGTGCAGGACCTGGCATTTGCTTTTGTTAAACTTCATGCGGTTGGTGATCACCCAGCCCTCCAGTCTGTCCAGGTCTCTCTGCAAGGCCTTTCCACACTCATCTGAGTCCACAAATAGCTTCACAGAGATCCTGTCTGAAGAAAATTATTTGAGATTTTTTCTCACAGGCCACAGCACAAGGAACTGCTGCAGTGTCCTTGGTGCTCATGTGTCCCAGTGAGGATGGGGATGAACAGTGGCCCCATGGAACATGCTAGGGGTCACACTGGTCACTGGAGCTCCCTACTGGAACTCCGTCCTGATGACGTAAGGCCAGAGCTACATGCAACCCCAGCCAGGTGTCACCCAGAGCTGACACAACCCCGTGGCCCCATGGGAACACCCTGGCCCCCAGGCTTGGCACTGCCCAGGCAAAGAAGAACAAAGGGACCATGCTCAGTATGCCTTGTATCACCCATACTACTGGACTGGCTGCACAGCACCCTCCTTGCATCCTGTGCCCCTACACAGGGACTCTCCTTGTCCCTCATGAGTGTACAAAACATACAATAAATGCTCCCCTTTTTCTAAACAGGATGCAGTGGGTTGACCCTGGCTAGCAACTAAGAACAAGGTTGCTCCCTTGTATCCCAGTGGGTACAATGGCAGATGTTCACCTCCCCCTACAAGGAGACTGATCTCCATCCAGTCTCCGTGCCATGGCTGCTTTGGAAAGATCAAAGCCCATGCTACATGGTATGAGATAGACCTCTAGTCCATTTGAGTCAGCTGTCACAACTGTGTCCCCTCCAAAACCCTGGCCCAGTCTCAACCTATTTGCTCAGCAGGGAAGACTGAGAAACAGAAACCCTTGACACAAGCAGTGCTCAGTGGTACTTTACACCATTGGAGACTTATCAACATGGTCTAATCACAAGTACAAAGCATAGCACCATCCAGAAAGGCTGCTACCGAGGAAGTCAACCTATTTCAGCCAGGCCCAGGCCTGGGACACAGGGCTCTACGGAGGCGAGGAAGAATCAGCATGGCTGAAATAAATGCTGCGCCACATAGAGACACCAAGCTGCCTTTGTCACCATGTGCCTTGCCCATGGACATGATGAGCGGCGCTTGGCACAAGGCCACACTGGTTAAGGATAAGAAAAAATGTTTTTATAAATATATTAACAGATGTTTTTATAAGTGCATTAATGGCAAGAGGAGGGCCAAGGATATTCTCCATCCTTTACTGGGTGCAGTGGGGAACATGACTATTGGGGATAAGGAAAAGGCTGAGTTTCTTAATGCCTTCTTTTCGTCTGTCTTTAATAAGTACCCCACTTATCCTTGAGGTACTTAGCCTTCTGACCTGGAAGTCTGGGATGGAGAGCAGAAGAAACCCCCCACAATTCAGGTGGAAACAGTTAAGAGACCTGCTGCTCCACCTGGACTGTTACCAGTCCATGGGGCCAGATGGGATATACCCGAGGGTGCTGAGGGAGCTGGTAGACATGAAAGTTGAGCTGCTTTCCCTCATCTATCAGTGGTCATGGTCAACCAGAGATGTCCCAGCTGAATGGAGACTTGCTAATGTGATGCCCATCTATGAGAAGGACCATAAGGAGGATCTGGGGAACTACAGGCCTGTCAGCTTGACCTCAGTGCCAGGGAAGGTGATGGACCAGGTCATCCTGCATGTAACCATGCAGTACATGTGGGACAACTCGGGGATCAGGCCCAGTCGGCAAGGGTTCATGAAAGGCAAGTCCTGCCTGACCAACCTCATCTCCTTCTATGACCAGGTGACCAACCTGCTGGATAAAGGAAAGGCTGTTGATGTAATCTGCCTAGACTTTAGCAAGGCCTCTGACACAGTCTCCAATTGTATTCTCCCGGAGAAGCTGGCAGCCCATGGCTTGGACCTGTACACTCTTTCCTGAGTTAAAAACTGCCTGGAAGGCTAGGCCCAGAGAGTAGGTATGAGCAGAGTGAAATCCAGCTGGCGACCAGGCACCAGTGGTGCTCCTCAGGGGTCAGTTTTGGGGAAATGTCCTTATTGATTATTTGGATTAAGGAACTGAGTGCACCCTCAGTAAGTTTGCAGATGACACCAAACTGGGGGGAAGTGTTGATCTGCCGGAGAGTAGGAAGGCCCTGCAGAGGGACCCAGACAGGTTGTGTCGGTGGGTAGAGGCCAATGGGATGAGGTTCAACATGGCTGAGTGCCAGGTCCTGCACTTTGGCCACAACAACCCCATGCAATGCTTCAGGCTTGGGGCAGAGTAGCTCGAAAGCTGTGCAGAGGAAAGCGATCTGGGGGTGCTGATTGATGCTTGCCTGAACATGAGCCAGCAGTGTGCCCAGCTGGCCAAGAAGGCCAATGGTATCCTGGCTTGTATCAGAAATAGCGCAGCCAGCAGGACCAGGGAGGTAGGTGATCAACCCCTTGCACTCAGCTCTGGTGAGGCCGCACCTTGGGTACTGTGTTCAGTTTTGGGCCCCTCAGTACAAGAAGGACATCAAGGTCCTGGAATGTGTCCAGAGAAGGGCTATGAAGCTGGTGAAGGGCCTGGAACACAAGTCCTGTGAGGAGTGGCTGAGGAAACTGGGGTTGTTTAATCTGGAAGAGGCTTAGGGGAGACCTTATTGCTCTTTACAGCTACCTGAAAGGAAGTGGGGAGCTGGAGATCAGCCTCTTTTCAGAGATAACTAGTGATGGGATTAGAGGGAATGTCCTAAAGTTGCACCAGGGGAGGATGAGGTTGGAAATTAGGAGAAATTTCTTCTCAGAAAGAGTAGTCAGGCATTGGAACAGGTTGCTCAGGGAAGTGATGGAGACACCATCTCTTAGGGATGTTTAAGGAAAAGTTGTATGTCATGCTTAGGGACATGGTTTAGTGGGTGACATTGGTAGTAGGGTAATGGTTGGACCAGATGATCTTGGAGGTCTTTTCCAACCTTATTGGTTCTATGATTCTGTTACCCAGATATGCTGGCACACATATGAGGTTCAACAAGTCCAAGTGCAAGGTGCTGCACCAGGGTTGGGGCAATCCCAGATAAGAGTACAGACTGGGAGAAGAACTCACTGAAAGCACCCCTGCAGAGAAGGACTTGGGGGTTCTGGTGGAAGAAAAGCTCAACATGAGCCGACAGTGCACACTTGCAGCCCAGAAAGCCAACTGCATACTGGGCTGCATCAACAGAGGAGTGGCCAGGAGGTCAAGGGAGGTGATTTTCCCCCTATACTCTGCCCCTTGTGAGGCCTCACTTGGAGAACTGCATCCAAGTCTGGGGCCCACAGCACAAAAAGTATGTTGATCTGTTAGAACAGGTCCAGGGGAAGACTGCGAAGTTGAGAATATGTCTGGAGCACCTCTCCTATGAAGAAAGGCTGAGAGAGCTGGGAATGTTTGGCCTAAAGAGAAGGCTCTGGGGTGACTTAATTGCAGCATTTCAGTACTGAAAGGGGACGTATTAAAAAAATGGAGAACAACATTTTGCTCAGTCAGATAAAGACAGGACAAGGGGCATTGAAGCCATTCTATGATTTTATGTTCTCTAGTTCCCGTGACATTGAGACACCACAGGCTTGTATTATTTTATTTCTTTTTCTTCTTGTAGGTGTATCCACACTGAGGCAGGTCAGGGCATATCTCAGCAAAGACCTGCAAGCTGGAGGAAGTAAGAATAAGTCCAGTGCTGCTTTGCCCAGTCCAGTCCTCAGGAAGGCACAGCGAGAGCTCCTCAGTGCCAGAGCTAGAGGAGATGACACTGCTGCAACTGTGCCTGCGTCTCCACAGGGCACTGCAGGCTGCCTTGCTCCGGGAATGACTCTTCTGCACAATGGTTTGCTGATAGGCTGAATGAAGAGGGCAAGTGCCCACAGGCTGCCAGGGCCTGATCACATGGCAGCCAGCTGTCCCAGAAAGCTTGAGATCCTCCCCATCCCTCCTGCCTGTCTGGGTGCACCTGCTCCCTGGGTGTATTTATATATAAGAGAGATGAAATTTCATGAATAAAAATGGCCCAAAGACTCTCAAGACAGTTACTTTGTATATGATGAAGGAGTTGCCATGAGGCACACTGCACTCATCCTATGACAGTGCACAGGTAAGACTTCTTCTACTGTTTTGTTTTGTTTTGTTTTAACTTTAATAATTTCTATTACATATTATAATACATGTAGAATCATAGAATATCCCAAGCTGGAAGGGATCCATAAGGATCATTGAGTCCAACTCCTGGCACCACACAGGTCTTCCCAAAAATTCAGACCATATGACTAAGAGCTTCTTAAACTCCAACAGGCTTGGTGCCATGACTACTTCCCTGGAGAGCCTTTTCCAGTGCACGAGAACCCTCTCAGTGAAGAACCTCTTCCTGATATCCAGCCTGAACCTCCCCTGTCACAGCTTGACTCCATTTCCTTGGGTCCTATTACTGGTAACTATAGAGAATAGTGACCAGGGGCACCTGCCCCTCCACTTCCCCTTGTGAGGAAGTTGTAGAACACAATTAGGTCTCCCCTCAGCCTCTTCTTTTCCAGGCTGAACAGGCCAAGTGACCTCAGCCGCTCCGCATACGTCTTCCCCTCTAGGCCCTTCACCATCTTTATAGCCCTTCTCTGGACACTCCAATAGTTTCACACCCAGGCCCTGACCCAGGGAGGCTGTGGGTAGACTGGCACCTACCTCCCTGCAGGGCTCTCACATGTGCCCTGATGGGCATCCTCCAGGAGGGTTCTCAGGCTTTCCTGCAGTTTCTTTTCCCAGGCTTGTTCTACAGTGCGGCATGGCCATGCTCATCCTCCAGAGATGCCATGACACAGGCAACTCCACGCCGTGAGTACAACCTGGGTCCAGTGTGGACCCAGAATTTGGGCTGCTGGGAGGTCAGGGAAAACAGGTGAATGCTGAGGGTGCTTCCCACCAGGAGGCCATGTCTCCTACTGGCCGCAGCTCTGGCACTGCCAGGGCTGTGGTGGTCACTGGTCTCCTGGACAGTCCTACTCCCACACATGGGTGTTGGCTGACACCTCTGCTGCTGGAGAGGTGACATCAATGTAGCCTAGTGCTTGCAGCCAGGATGGTACCTCTGTTGGGGAAGGCTTTGCCACAGGAATGACCAGTATCTGGCTGTGGCCATGGTCTTCCTGAAGAGACCCCACAACACAGGAATCCCTATTGTTAGGGCTTCTTTCAATCCATTCTCCGCCTAGCTTCTATTAGTGCTTTGGATTGCCCCATGCCAGGTGCAGGACCTTTCACTTGGCCTTGTTCAACTTCATGAGGTTCACACATGTCCACCTTTCAAGGCTATCCAGGTCCCTCTGGATGGCGTCCCTTTCCTCCAGTGTGTTGACCACTTCACACAGCTTGGTGTTATTCCTGGGGCCGCACTCAATCCCACTGTACACTCTGCTGACAAAGTTGTTAAATAGCTCGGGTTCCAAACACAACCCCCAAGAAGTGCCATTCATCACTGGTTTCTACGTGGACATTGAGGCATTGACTACAACTCCTTGAGTACAACCATCTAGCCAATTCCTTACCCACCAATTGGTCCATCCATCAAATCCATATCTCTCCAATTTGGGGACAAGGATATCGTGTGGGATAACGTCAAATGCTTTGCACAAGTTCAGGTAGATGATGTCAGTTGCTCTTCCTTTCTCCACCAATTCTGTAACCCCATCAGAGAAGGCCACCATATTTGTCAGATATCATCTGCCCTTACTGAAGCCATGTTGGCTGTCAACAATCATTTCTTTCATTTCCGTGTGTTTTAGCATAGCTTCCAGGAGGATGCTCCATGGTCTTGTTGGGCTCAGAGGTGAGACTGGCTGAATTCCTGGGTCTTCCTTTTTTCCCTCTTTAAAAATTGGAGTTATCAGTCAGGGGGAACTTCAGTCTGCCATGACTTCTCAAATATGATAGATAGTGGATTAGCTTTTTCATCCACCAGTTCCCTCAGGACCCATGCATGCATCTTATCAGGTCCCATCAGTTCATCATTCTCCCAGCCCCAGCATTTGCTTTCTGTGACTTGTGCAGTGTGGCTAGTGCTCTTACTGATGAAGACCAAAGCAAAAAAGTCACTGAGTAATCATATCCCAGGTAACAAGTTTCCTATTTCCTTCTGGAGATTTCCCACAATCTCCCTACTCTTCCTTTTATGACTGATGTACCTATATAAGCCCTATTGTTGCCCTTGACATCCCTGGTCAAATTTAATTCTAACAGAGCTTTAGCGTTCCTAACCTGATCCCTGGCTGCTTGGGTGATTTCTCTGTATTCCTCCCAGGCTACCGGTCCTTGCTTCCACCTTCTGTTGGCCTCCTTCTTCTGTTTGGACAGGAGCTCCTTGTTCACCCATGCAGGTCTCCTGGCTTTTTTGCCTGACTTCCTTTTTGTCAGGATGCATCACTCCTGAGCATAGAGGAGGTGACCCTTGAATATTAACTTTCTTAGGCCCCTATTCCTCCCAGGGCTTTGTCCCATGATACTCTACCAAACAGATGCTGGAAGAGGCCAAAGTCTTTTCCCCTGAAATCCAGGTGTTGTGCAAGTCTAATTATGCAAGTCTAATTATGCAAGTCTAATATAGCAGTAATTTAAGATTTATTAATAACTTCATGGTAAAACATATATTAGATTGTGTGATTTTTTTCCTTACCAGCACTTAATCATCAGTTAATCATTAGCCTATTTAACACAATAATTCAATAGTGTTTGCTACAATCAAAATAGTGACTTAGTTAAAGATTCATAAATGTCAAGGTTCACATAAGACTTACGGCAAGGTAATGGGGATTCCTACACAGCAACATAATGGGATTTCTATATTGGATTTCTATACAGCAAGGTATTTGCTATTTCTAAACTCAGTTGCACAGTCAAGAACTTCTTCTCTTTTGTTGAATTACCCTTCTCTGTCTTGGTATATTCAGTGGGTGATCTTTGAACCTCGAGAAGTCAGACTTTGGTGAATTATTCACTCTTCTCTCCGTTGGCATATTCAACAGATAGTCTTTGAACCTCAAGGAGTCTGCCCCAAGAGATGTCCCACATCAAGGGGAGATCTTATGTTACAGCCCACTCTGGTCCTGGAGGGCTCCAGGGGTCTCTCTGCTTAGGACCAATATTTATAGTACTGCAAGATGATTGGCTTTTGTCAGTATGTTTCCATCCTGGCCATGATTCAGGTTGGGTAATTCTGGTGTTTTCTACCAACTGTACAGTTCCAGTACCTTCCGGATTCTACAGTTCTGGTATCCAGGTAGCAGAGTTCCAGGTACAGTTAGGGTGTGCCTAATCATCCTAACTCACTGCACTTGTAACAATAGCAAGAACATAAGGCTAGTTTATGTAGAGTAGCGAGCTTGCTACGTGCCTCTTTGTGATACTCAGGATCCTAAACACCATTTCATGATCACTGCAGACAAGGCTGCTCCTGAGCTTCACATTCCCCACCAGCCCCTTCTTGTTTGTGAGAATGAAGTCCAGTATAGCACCTCTCCTTGTTGGCTCCTCTGTCATTTGAAGAAGGAAGTTATCATCAGTGCATTCCAGTAATCTCCTGGATGCCTGTGCCCTGCTGTGCTGTCACCCCAACCGACAATGGGATGGTTGAAGTCCCCCATGAGGACCAGGACTTCTGAGTATGAGGCTATTCCTCTCTACCTGTAGAGGGTCTCATTGACCTGATCTTCCTGATCAGGTGGCCTTTAGCAGACTCACACTACCATGTCACCTGTCCCTGCCCTCCCTTTAATCCTGGCCCATAATCTCTTGGTCAGTTCCTCATCCATCCCCAGGCAGAGCTCTATGCAGTCTGCTGCTCATTGACAGAGAGGGCAACTCCTCCTCATCTCCTCTCTCTGTCCTTCCTAAAGAGTCTGTATTATTCCGTCCCAACACTCCATTCATGGAAGCCAACCCACCATGTCTCTGTAATGCCAAGGAGGTCTTAGCCCTGAAGGCATGTGTGCATCTCTAGCTCCTTTTGTTTATTTCCCATGCAATGTGTGTTAATATAGAGGTGTTTAAGTTCGGACTACAGTAAAGCTGATTTACAGGCTGGAGTGGCTTGGATTTCTTTATGCTGTTCTTCAGGTGCTTTCCTTCTGACTCATGATCCAGGCTTTGGACATCTATTGCTGACACTGGCATCAAACTGGGAGGAGCAGGATGGGTTGAGGTTTCTGTCCCCTGGCAACTTTAGTTTAAAGCTCTCTTCACCAGCTTGGCAAACCTATGACCAAAGATGCTCTTCCTTTTCTCTGGTATGTGGACCGCATTAGCCCCCAGCAGGCCAGGTCTCTCAAAGCAATTTCCATGGTGCAAGTAACCAAACTCTTGGCTGAGTCACCAGTCCTGTAACCATTTGTTGATTTGCGAGATCCAACTAGCCCTTTCAAACCCTTTCCCTATAACTGGGAGGACTGATGAAAAACTACCCATGCTCCTGAGTTCCTTAGTGTTTCTCCCAGGGCTCTGTAATCCCTCTTGATAATTCTCAGACTGCTCCTGGCTGTATCATTGGTGCCCACATGAAACAACAGCAGTGGACAGTAGTCAGTGGACTGTACAAGGCTTGGTAGTGTCTTGGTGATATCCCTGATACAAACTCCCCATAAACAGCATTTCTCTTAAGAGTGGGTCAGATCAGCAAATGGGTCCCTCCTTACCACTCAGAAAAGAGTGGTGTCTACTACTGTCACTCAACCTTTTTCTTAGTTGTGCTTGTTACATGGGGAGCAGATCAGGTCACCATACTTGGCTTCAGTCTTCCTCCAGATGTGACAGGATCCTCATTTATCTGCCTCCAACTAGACTTTTTGCCTCTGATCACCACCTTCTGGACCCAGCCATTCTGCCCATTTTCAATCCACCCCAACACTGTAGTATTCTGGAATTTTACTCTGATTTAGGCAGCTCCTGCAGCTAGGACAGATCCTTCTGTAGGACTGACTATTCCACTGTACAGCAGAAATTTGAAGTCACACAACTGAAGAGTTACAAACATATGCTCATTAATACAGCGGCTCATTAATACAATTGATAAAGCAGCAGCAGTTCTAGCCTTCTTGGGTGGAGAAGGAAATGGGCATTTAACCACTAGTGGTATCCACTAGGTTCACCTTTTAGGGGTGTAGCATCTTCTCCCATCTCTAAAATTCTGTCCTCCTGCCCTGATTTTGTCAGGGATAGAGTTAATTTTCATCCTAGTAGATGGTATGGTGCTCTGTTTTGGGTTTAGGATGCAAATAATGTTGATAACACACTGATGTTTTAGTTGTTGCTGAGCAGTGCTTACACTAAGGAGAGGACTTTACAGCTTCTCATACTGCCCTACCAGCCAGGAGGCTGGGGGTGCACTAGAATCTGGCAGGGGACAGAACCAGGACAGCTCACCTGAACTGGCCAAAGGGATATCCCCTACTATATGATGTCATGCTGAACAATGAAACTAGGGAAATTGGCCAGAGGTTGCAGCAGCTGCTTGGGGTCTGGCTGAGCATTGGTCAGCTGGTGGTGAGCAATTGCATTGTGCATCACTTTCTTGGTATATTCCTTTATCATTATTTCCTTTTTTTTTTTTTTTTTTTTTTTTTTCCTGTCCTGTTAAACTGCCTTTATCTCAGCCCATGAGTTTTACCTGTTGATTTTGTTTCTTTCTTTGTTTGTTTATTTGTTTCTGATACTCTCTCTCTCCCATTCCACTGGGAGAAGGTAGAGGTAGTGAGCGAACGGCAGTGTAGTGCTTAGATGCCTGCCTGGTTAAACCATAACACCTCCACATGGAATCAAAGAGAGCACAATGAACATTTTCTCATACAACCAATATATTCATTTACACAGTACCATCTTTCAATTAAGCATACTCACTTCTGAACAGAAACTTAGTTCAGATTATTCACATTTATTAAACTCTGTTTCATTCACTCAACATTTGCAAGAATGTTGAAATAACATCACAGCTAAATTACCATAAATTTTTACTTGCTTACCTTTTGTTTTATTTTATTTTATTTTAGCTATAGCATAACAACATAACATAACATTTTACAAGAGTTTTGCTTTAAAGATTGGATTTATAAGAAAAATTATTCTCATGCCCCATTTCTGTTTGTTAAAGGTTCAGGCCAGGCCAGGCCAGGCCAAGCTTGCCTCATTGCAAAAAGGAAGCCTGCAGCCATGGGTTTCACAACCACTTCATGCCATTATGGACACAGTACTCCAGCATCCCATAAAATTGAGCACAGGCATCAAACTGAGAACAGGAAAGCTTCAAATTTCACTAGCACGGTTGCTGGCCTGTTCTGCACATATTTTTCTAAAAAGAGAACCATCTCCATTTGCCATGGGAGACCCCAAAGAGAAGCTAACCTTCATTCTTCTGTCTGAGGATCACCAGTACTGTCAGTGAAAGCCAGCAGTTACATAAGGACAGTACAGTCCAGACTGGAAAAAGGACCAGCTGCCTCCTCTGAAGTGCAATGCTTTAACCAGTACTTAGTGCTGTTTTGCGGCAGCTAATGCACAGGACTGACCACACCCTTTTAGACATGCACTCTGCACAAACCCCCACACCACCAAGACACCATCTTTTCCGCCAATACATCAGAAAGCCAGAACACCAAACAGCTAAAAAAGATACCGTCTTCTGAAAGGTGGGGTAGAGAGACAATCATTACCCAGGTAAAGTAATGAAGTCACATGGCCTTTATAAGTTACGTGATGCATCAAACAAGACATAATAGGGCTAATTCTTCCCACTAGTAAAAGAAATCTCTGAGGATAGTGTAATTGTTCCTCTCAGATAAGACAAGGTTGTAGAAATGGAGGCAACTCTCATCAGCAGTGTACTGTCTCCTTTCCCAGAAGTAGCTGCTCACAGCAGTCTGGTAGTCCTTGGGCTAACTGTTTCTCTGGGAAATCAACAAGAAACACTCAGAGCCTGCAGGCACAAATGGAGGCAGCACAGTGAAAGGTAGTCATTACCATAATGGATTACTGAATATTTCTTCTTACTCAAAGGGAAATAAATAACTAGACAGATAGATAGATAGACAAATGAGGACACTAGAAGTCACCCTCACCAGTGGGCACAGTGGGACCGAGAGGGCTGCCCACCTGCACAGAGCCTGCTTATCCCTACTATCCCTGGGGAGGTCCTTATGGTCTCAGGGCTCTTTCTTATTAAGAATTTCACTATTATTTTAGAAACTAATCTTCACCATAGTAGCATTTCTGTAGTTTTTAAAGTTGTCCTTTATCTTGATTATTTCTCACTAGAAATAATCTTTCTGTTATTGTCTCAATTTTTTGACTAATAGCTTTTCTTTCATCACCCCTCTCTTTTAACTTACTCAAGCAAAATTCCTGTTGATCTCAGGACCTATTGCACAATACTTTGTCTAAGATTATCCAAGATGCTGTTTCTTTACTGGAAAGAGAAAACACAGGTAATTGAAGTTTAAGTAGTAGGGTAAAACTCTCCATTGCCTGGAGAAGAGCTTGTCATTTCTGAGCATAAATTACCCCCTGACCTTCCGCTAGGTTGAAACTGTTAAACATTTTCACATATGCCTTCAAAATTACTACATTTCCAGGTAAAATGCTGGACAAGTGACCACCAGAGGCAGTAAATCTATGAATGACAAGTAATCTGATATGACTAGCAGATTTCTCTTGTTGGATGCTGCAGTGTTTCTATTGCACAGAAAGTGTCTGATTCTCTTAATTGTCTTATCGTAGTGTGACCACCAGGCTGTATTTTACTATCTTTACCTTTACTTGGTCAGACAACTTTAGCTGAGGCTTTAAAGGCTTTAATTGCCTTTCTGGGAATACTTGCCAAGAAGTTCCCTCAAATGGTGAATAGCAAAGACACATTTGGTTTTCAAGTGAAATAAATAGGAAGGAAACTTTGGTGTAGACAGCAAGGAAAATCTTACAGTAAGGTCAGCTAACCAGTGGTGTTCATCCCCTAAGAGGGTTGATGCATTGATATTCTGTGAGGTCTTCAAGACCTGCTAACCAACTATTGTCAGAACAGGTGATGATTTGAACCATGGCAAAAGACTACACATAGCCTCTTGCAGTCTCCACCAGTCCTACCGTTTTATAATTCAACAATAACGGAGTCTGAATGTGTAAAGAACCTGTGAGGCCAAACAAACCAAACAAGACACAAATCCATAATACACACATGATTCAGGAAAAACTGACAAAGTTTATACCATTTGGAATAAACTACATCTGAAAGTGTTTCTGTTTTACCTGGTGAATTCACAGCACTGAAGGTATCCTCCTTGGCAGGTGTTATATGGGGAAGGGGCACTATGATCTAGAAAGTAGCTTGAGGAAGGAGACAAGTTAGTGCTGCCAAGCTGCTCTTCACAGGAGTGCCAGAGTATATCCAAAAGTCAGGATACCCCTGCTGCTGTGGCCCTTTTCTTCATTTTCTGGAGAAAAGAATTGTGACAGAGGAAGAGACAAGGTACCCCACAGCTCTCCCCCAGCTTGCAGCAGCCATACAGACAGTGCTGTTAGTTGGTTTCAGGAAGCAGTCATGGGCGTTGCAGCAGCCATCTGCTGGAGGTTTCACAAATGAGATGGGGGTAGTTACTGTTCCATGACACCAGTGCTACCATGAGACATGAGTGCAGAAAGTGAAAATTACTTTGAATACAAAATTATTTCTTCCCTCAACTCCTATTATGAGCCCATGGCAGCAGAACTGTAAAGAACGCCCCCTGTCCCCAGGTCAATTTATCAACCTGGGAGGAATCAGAGTTGTTGAGTCTGGCTTACTTCAATATAAAGGTATTTTAATTTATAATTTGCATGTCCCTGTATAAAAGGGTTACAAGCACCTGCAGCAATCCCTTCTCACCCAGCATCAATATCCACGTCTGTATCATAGCTCTGTTCTCATAAACACTTGTGACAAGGAGGACAAATTCTCTAACAGTATAGCCCCATCTCTTTCAAAATTACTCTTGTCCAAAATACTTGCCAAAAAACACAGTGCTACTTCACAAGCTGCATTCTAAGAAAAGGAATACAGGCAGTGGTATAACTGTTACTAGGGCAGCTATTGCCACGTCCAGTCGCTATTCCATAACCTGGATTATAAGAGTGTAGAACTAGCATTATCTATTGTGTAGAATATCCTGGAATATAAGGAACTTGAATGTGGTAATCAACATGCCAAGAGGAATTGGGCCAAGCTGGCAAACGAAGAGGAACAGTAATGTCTGAAGGTAAACTTTTCTCATTACAATGTCTTTATAATGCTAAAAAACACACCCACTGGTTGGGATGACCCCAGCCCAGGTTAACGCCCTTCCCCTGAGCATGATGAGATTTTCTAGATAAGATTGTGCAACTATATGTAAAATTACTAGCCAGTTAGAATTTAACAGGATGTATTAATATGGTAGTGGCTGTGTAGAATTGAGTAAAAAATAACATGGAAAGTCCAGAGTCGGGCCACCTTTGTGGAAAACCACCTGGTGCCCAGACTTGTGCAATCCTGAAATTAAAAAAAATATTTCAACCTAGTGTGTGCATTTGGTTTATTGCACACTGGGTAATGAATTCGAATGTTTTATTGGACAAAATAACCATGCTGCCTGCTGATGTTTATGGCAACGGCATTTTAAAACTAGTCATTTGGAGAGATGAGTCTCTGTCTCAAACAGATAAACCAGGTCATACCACAACCACAGATTTTCAGAAAAAAAAAAAGAAACGTCTCAGTTCTAAAACCCTCCTTGTCTCCCCTAATATTGTCTTAGATTTCAGAGCAGTAAAGGATGTGAAACAACATGATATGAAATGGCCCAAAATCCCATTTACACATTTACATCATACTGTTGCAGGCTCTCCTGCTGTAATCTTCTTTCAGAGTGCATCAGGTTTTCAGTATATAACAAAACAAAACCAAAAAAAAATGCAGATGGAAGGAAAATGAGTAAACAAAAACCTTGAATAGGATTGTCACCTGCCCTGTTCAGCAATGCAGGACAGCATACTTCTATCTGAACACAGAGGCTGAACTGCACAGTAGACCCTTTGAGACAATTACTTGAGATCACTGTCTAGATGATCCAGCACCAAAAATGGATCAAATCTTTCCAGACTCTTAATTTGGGTTATCTGTGTGAGCAGTCACTTGGAAAATAGTCGCTTGGAAAAAGTTATTCCTGCAGCAAACTCTGGGACAAAGCACAAACTTCCTTCTTGGTGACCATATATTCTCTAACGAGACTTTTCACCTTCCAGCTTTATCTGTATATTGAGATAGCAAACAGCACTATCATCTGCACAACACTCCATTACCATTTGGTCATTCACTGCAACTTACAGTGTGCCCTGTGACAGAGGTTTTAAATAATGTTGATTGTGGAGAGATTTTAAAATATCTGTTTCTTAATAAATATCAGTATTGACATCTTTTATCCTTTTATTCACACTGAAGGTATCTGTATTTATAATGATCAACCTAAACTCCTTTCCAATGAATGAGAAGGGCATTCAGAGGCATCACAACCCAAGTTTGGTGCAGGTTGTGTTGCGGTTTTGTCACAAACCCTGAGAAAGTAAAGTGATTTTGCAGCCACCCTTCCAGGACAAAATAAATGAGCTCAAGCCAAGGCACAAATAATCTCCATGGAGGGTCCCCAGCTGTGCCACCACATCTCATAATTAAAGCTTTTTCCTTCTGCATTCCACCAGCTGGCTGGAACATGCTGCTGGGAAACTTCAAGATCTACAATGCAGGCAGACCCACCAAAATAGAAGGCATATCTTACAGACCTTACAGTCCACAGGTGAGCTCCTTGGTCAGCTCTCATTTTTAATTCTACCCCATTCATTTCAGCAATTATAACACACTTATTTCAGGTTGGATGAAGACTCTGTAGTACAGGGATTCCCTGAGGAAATGAAATGTAGATAACATACTAGTCTTTGAAGTTGCACACCGTTAAGTGACAGTACACCATTAAGTGACAGTACAGCTTTTTATATTTTAAATAATATTTGTATTATATTTCTATTATTTTATATTTATACTACATTATATAACTTATTATAAAAACTAGAGAAAGAGATGTTCATTAAGCTTTTATGAACTTCTAGTTCAGTAAACTCAGTTGCATATCCAACCTTTTCAAAGAAATGACTTTGTTTAAAGAACTATTTTTTTTCCCAGTCCTCAAGTACCCTGCTGTTTTGTACTGGAGTGACATCACACACAGAACTACAAGAAAAAAAGAAAAAAAATCAAAGTCATTTAGTCAACCTCTCAGAAGCAAGGAAAAGAATAACTACATTCAGGTTCGTAGCATTGGCAGCCTGGCAGCCATTTTCTGAAAACAGTGGTGAAAAAGTTTTGAGTGGATGCTGAGTTGATGCCAGGCTGCTTGTATGCAGCCTCCCATGGTGAAGAGTAGCTTTGCCTTGGGCCAAAACTGTCGTGCCCGCTTTGTTTTTTGTATCATAGTCATTCACCGGTCGCATGCAGAGTTAAATCTTGTGGAATTTTTTATAATACCTGAGAAAATATGTCAATAATGTAATTTGGAAGTCTATGTGCTGCAATATGAAGCATGAATATTGTGGATAAACAGTTCTGGGATACAGAACTCATGGATTAGGGCTTTGCTATTGCCCTACCTTTATCCTAATCAGCACAAAGATAAAGAATTAGAGTAAACTGTCATGTTCCAGACAGTTTTGTACTATGATCAGCTATAAAGATGGAACTTCAAAGGTACTGATATGAATATCTAAACACAGTGTTAGTAGTGGCATAGCAAAGCACATTACTGTTCTGTCCTGGTTTTTTTTTTTTTTTTTTTTTTTTTTTTTTAAATGGTGACAGTGTGTCTCTTTGTTTAAACCATGTGGCATTATAGACTATTTCAATCACTGAACTGCATGCCACAATACAGAAAATAAAATGAAATGTTGCATCAAAAAGATTTTAAGATGTAAATCTCAAGCACTCAGGAGTCAGGAAATGCCCTGATTAAAGTTACGCGCATGGTCTGATTCCATTTGCTTACAGTGTCCACACTGTAACAAAAAGCACCACATCTGCAGTGTGATTGAAAGCACAAATATACCTAGCCTTCACCCCCTGGCTGCAGCCTCCTTTCAAGCCCTGCATGCTAGTCCATGTGGTTGTGGAAGTGGCCCTGCATACCAAATCCATTGTGTGTTTTAATGTGCACTGTGTGCAATGAACCACAATCAACAACTTTGACAAATAAGCAAACCTTGACACTGTCAACTTCTTGGTCTTGTTTTTCTATAAGCTTTGTAGATATTCTGAGAGTTGTCATTATGTTGAATTAACAGTTACTCAATGTTTAAAATCACAAGATACCACTGGCTTTGCAGCTTCATTAAATGTACCACTTCTAAAGATAAATAGATTTTAGTTTTGACTGAATTTTATGGATTCACTATTTTATTGCCTTCTTTCACACTGGACAGAACACAAAACACACCAGCGTGGAAGAGTTGCTAAGACTCCAGACCCATGCATAGCTTTATTACAAAAGGTTGGAAAAATAATCAGCCCTCATGCTGCTTCCTGGTCCCAGAATTGAGTCTGGCATGGAAAAACCCTTCTAGTTCTCTTCAGCTGTCATGGTTTCTCTCATTTACATAACTGGTTTGCAGACCAATGCAGGAGGTGGGGGATTATCCAAAACTAACATTATATTGGAAATGTCAGTTCCATATGACCCTCCCCATTCTCAGCCATCTCAGGAGAATTACAAAACTGTCTATATCACTCCTTGCACTGACAGACTATAAAGGAAGGCTGGTGTCTAATGCCAGCAGGAAATGACCACAAAGCTGTGTAAAAAAGGGGAGTTTGCTTTCAGATAATAAACCTGCTGTATTGTCTGCTGCAGAAGAATCCAGGAAGAGCTGGGCAGTGTTCTGCACTTTGTAGTACTAGCCTAGAGGTGTGACAGAATCCAGGGACTGGCAGGAGGTCATGCAATCCCCCTTGTGCCCAAAGCCAAGATCAGTAAGTCAAGAATAGAGAAAGATGGATGCTTAAGATTGTGAGGAGGGTGACACTGCGCTTCCAATTAGTTTCACAACCATATCACGGCTGAGAGTACAGCTTTATCCTCTTCTCATTCAGCATATCACTGGAACTTACACAAAGAGTTAAGAAGAACCAATCACTTCCTGAATTTTCACAATATGGTACAGTCTCATCTGAAATCTGGCTTTCAGAGTTTTCACAGTAACTGTAACACAGAAGACTTTTTGTTTTTATTTGGTCTTAAAAGATATGTCGGGGAAGAATCACATGGAGATAGTGGAGCTGTTCATTACTTTGATGGTGAGAAGTGTTTTATTTCAAGAGTAGCATTAAACAAAGTTCACAAGCCAAGGAAAGAGGTGACAGCAGTTGAGAAACACATTTGTTTCAGCTGGTGGTAGTGCAATAAGATCCATGGCTGACCACACATTATTTGTTTCTATATTCCTATTGTGCTCAACATTGAACTGTCATGATCCCTGCCCACATGGGAGCAGTGCCTGACAGACCGCCCTACATGGTTGTGGTTTGGCCATCTGCTGAGCTCTGTGCAACTGCCCTGGGAAGGACTGTAGTGGGACAGCTCTGCTTCCTGGGCATCTGTGGAACACTGAACAGAGGAAGAATTATATGACCAAAAGGTATGCAGACTGCCAGGCTGACTTGCTACAAGGCTGTATTCCCACTCAAACCTTCTCTTGTGCAAAGATATACTTGGGTAATTTCATGTTGCTGATGTTATTTCCAGGCACAATGACCTGGTGAAATGGAAAGGGGTGCTCACTGTAGCTTTTGAAACAATTTCACTGATGGGGGATAAGGAGGAGGCAGACAGCAAGACAGCAAAAATCATCAGAAAGAAAAACATTCTACCCTTTTACTGCACACCTAATAGCTGTGTTCTCTTGCTATGTTTTCCAAAGTCAAAACCTCTGCCCCTTTTTAGTACAGTCTCAAACTGATTGGTGGTACAGATGGCAGCTTTTTGGAGGTACAGCTGGGACATTGCCAAGCAGATACAGAGCAGAGATCAGACAAACTTATATCTCCCTAGGTACTTGCACAATATTCATCTGAGCTCCCAGGCTTTTTCAATACCAGTACATTTCAGGGGCTTGCCTGAAGTACTTTTGCTAGATGGGTGTACCACGGAAGTACACTTGAGTAGTTTTAGGACCGTGTGACGTATCCAGGCATGGACATTTTACAAGACTGCCCATGAACAATTTCCTCATGGTCAAAGAATACCTATGTCTTTCACTGGCTTTTGACTCAAGAGGTCTTTCAGGGAGTATGTTGCTGACTGTTTCTCAACACCCCTTCCTTGAAAACTTCCGCAGCAAGGTTCTCAGCTGCTTGCAGGGCTCCCTGGTAGAGCAGAAGGAATGGACACAATAAGTCACCATAGAAAAGATCTTCTCCCTTTGCAATTTGAGGGCAAAACTGATCTTTATAAAGTCCAGTGTAATAGGGGCATTATTCAGTTTCAAAGCACATTCCAAAGGCCAAGGAGAGTGAACCCCCTATGATAAATGAGAAAGAAGAACAGTTAATGACAGACATGGAGAAGGCTGAGGTACTCATTACATTCTTTGCCTCAGTCTTCACTTCCAGTCAGACTTCTCGTTTCCCTGAACCTCTAGGCAAGGGCTGGGAGAGCAAAGTCCTTCCACTGTAAGCAAAGAGCAAGTTCGAGTCCAGCTGATGAAACTGAACTGGTACAAGTCTATAGGACCTGATGACATGCATGTCAGGGTGCTGAGAGTACTGGCTGATGGAGTTATATTTATTTGAAAAGTCCTGGCAGTCAAGTGAAGTCCCTGGTAACTGGTAAAAAGGAAAAAAACATTACTCTCATTTTTAAAAAGAATAGAAAGGAAAACATGGGGAGCTACAGACTGGTGAGCCTCCCCTCTGTGCCTGGAAAGATTATGGAACAGGTCCTCCTGAAAGCAATGTCAAGGAACATGCAGTATTGAATATTGTGCAAGGAGGTAATCTGAGACAGCCATCACAGCTTTGTCAAAGGTAAATCACACCTGACTGATCTGGTGGTCTTCTATGATGAAGTGAGTGCATCAGACGACAAGTGAAGACCAACAGATGCCATCTTTCTGAACATCTCTAAGGTCTTTGACACAGTCCCATATGACATCCTTATCTCTACGTTGGAGAGATACGGATTTGAAGGGTGGGCCATTCAGTGGATAAGGAATTGGCTTTAAGGCCACACCCAGCAAGCTGTGGTCAATGGTTCTATGTCCAAGGTAGAGGCTGGTGATGAACAGTGTCCCTCAGGGGTTTGTCTTGGGACCCCTGTTTAATATCTTTATCTGTTTAATATCTTTATCAATAACAGGCAGTGGGATCAACTGCACCTCAGCAAGTTTGCAGATGACACCAAACGGAGAGGTACAGTTGATACAACAGAAGGAAGGGGTGCCATCCAGAGGGATCTGGACAAGCTTGCGAAGTTGGCCCATGTGAACCTAACAAGTCAACAAATCTAACTGCAAGGTGCCACACCCAGATTGGATGATGCACTTGGGCAACCTTATCTAGTGAGTGGCATCTCTGCTAATGGCAGGGGTGGTGGAACTAGATGATCTTTAAGGTCCCTTCCAACACAAGCCATTTTATGAGTCTGATTCTATGATAATATGTCCCATACTCAGGGCAAATTGTATGCAAAAAGAGCCTGTCTGGATATGGGGCATAGAGTACAGACTAGCTGAGTAGCTGACAGGAAAGGCATCAATCAGAGTGTGCTCATCACAGTGGAAGCAGGCCCTTATTAAACAGCAGAGTTGCTCTGGTGAATGAAAAATGCTTTTAGTTTCTACATTGAATATTTAGTAAACATCTAATCACCACTTTAAAATAGACGGCACATGCCTTTCTTAGATCATAACACTGCTTTATTATGAACTGTCCGTTATGAAAAAGACTGAAGCTCATCATATGAAGTCAATGTTTATATGTTCTTAATACTCTGGTTTTAATTCATGGCAAGTATGCAATCACTGTCAGAAAAAAAAAAAAAAAATCCGTGAATTAAAATAATGTTTAGACTACTGACAACAAATCTGAAATCTAGTGTTTACTAACCCTGCTGGACACTCAATTTAGAAAATGTCTGTTAACTTGATCCTCACTATCTGTCACTGCTTTCTTCCCTAAGATATTTTTACAGTGACCATCTCCTACACTGCACATCATCTCTACCTATGTTTTTTCCCCTACACCACCTTGCCTTGTGACTTCATCAGATAAAGCCATACAGCCCAGTTTGCACACAAACAGGGATCTTGCCCTCACTTAACAGCAAACTATTCATTTTCTAACATTACATTGAGATTTTATGCTGGCATCATCTCTCCAATTAAAAATAAAATAGGGTTTCCTCCCTTCTGTTCACAATTCTTCTGATGCTGCATCAAGAGAGCTATATTCTGCATATTTAAGGGCCTGGTTATTCAGTCTGTACTTAGGCAAAAATCCCCATCTAAATAGCTTGGATGAAAGTTGTAATGCAGTCTCCTGCTTCTCTGTCCTGCATTCTGCCACTTTGCAGAAGTATGTTATACAGAGGTCTTCCTGCAGGTATGTCTCTTGTCTGGGACTCTGCAAGTCAATGAAGAAAAGAAAGACTTCTATGTGATCTTAACTGCAAGCACATTTTTTCCGGGACTGTATTATGATTTAGAAATGTTGATGAGTTATATTATTTACATGATAATAGCATATGAACTGTAATGAACGTTCCTTACATCAAACCAATATTTATGAAACAAAATGCTTTGTAAGGTAGGGCAGAGCCAACACACTGTAACATAAAACTCCACAGATGAACATTTTTGCCGTCTACCCAAAGAACTCTGTTTCACTGATGTATTTTCTAAAGACTTAAGTTACCACATATTAGAGTTTTGCAGGTTTATGGTGAAAATGTCTTTACATATCAGATCTGTTTTAGTTGATGTTTTCATCATCAGCCAAAATAATTGAAATACTTCACAAAAACAAAAATAGTGCTAGAAACAAGGAAAATGCTTAAGGCAAAACTGTCATAGTAGAAACTGCTTGCAGGGAAAAGGTGCACCCCACTCTGAGATCATGCAAAGTTGTTCATGTTTTCAATGACTGTGAAAGGAAGACACCAAGGTGATGCTACATACCAAAGATATTCCTCTTAGAAGAGTATATCAAAAGAGAGGAAAAGATGCAATTGACATCCAAAACCAAGGAGTTCAATGACCTGAGGAACAAATGAATCCTCAGTTTGCATGGATTTGTGTCTTACTTTGTTTCCTCAGCAGATCTCTGATGGTGTCTGTCTTTTATCTGGCCATATAGCATCATGACTCTTGCAGAAATTTTGAGACTATCTGGGCATGCATATGGGATCCCAGGGTAAAAAAGTCATTCAAAGGAGAACATGAAACAGAACTATAGACACATGCAAAAATGTTCACAGAAAAGAATGCAGAAGTAGATAAGCCTCATCCTCTGGGAAACAGAATAACAAAAAAAAAAACAAAAACAAAAACAAAAAAAAAAGATCTAGTGATAAGCTCCACAGATTTTTATTTATTTTAAATAAATTAAACAGATGAGCTTTTCTAGTCAAACTTTGGTAAAAACTAGACATGTTATCCATTTGGTAGTCTCCAGGCCATTCTTACTGAACAGTGGATGCTGAGCTTCAAAAGCTGCAATAGGTGTCATGTTAGTAGGTATGACAGAAAGGACAGAAAATCAGTGGAACAAAAACTGAGTTGCTCTTTACCCCAATATGTCAGACTTTGCTGCCTGATGGGTTGATGACACACTGATGTGTATGCTAGACTTTTTGTTATTAAAGGTAGAGAGCTTCAGCTTCCAAAACCATCTTCCTGGTATCTTTCAAGAAGGCAGAACTGGACTGAGCAAAATGAACTGCTTATCACCAAAATGGCATCTTCTCAGCCCTAGCTGTAAAGAATGAGCAGTAGCATATAAGGAGCAAAGAGAGGAAAGATGCTTCTACTTCCACCTATTTCCCCTTGTCCTTGCACTGCTCTGGTACCTCTAGAAAGTCCTTGTGATCACAGGCATATCTACACTTTTGCACTTGCACTTTTCAAAAAAATATCTCTGAAGGACATAAAATTATGTTCTTATTTATACTGCCTCGGGATCTGTGCTTCTATTTGTCTTCTCATTTTCTTACCATTGACATCACCAGCAGACCATTACTAGCAGAATCTCAGTTACCATATTATTTTTCAGAGACCAACATGCATGATAGCAAAATTCACATATTCTCAGACTTTTCTATTGAGAAATCAGCTCATTGTCAAAAGGCATTAGTGTGGTCAAAACCAAATTAGGATTAAAACGAAAAGATGGTAAGTTAATAACAAGTTTCAGTACAGTTTATTACTGGAGAGTGGATACAAGCGTAAAGGGACCTCAGATATGACCCAGCATGGTAATTCCCATGTCAAGCACAACCACTCATAGTCAGTACAGAGGAAGATTCATTTCTACAAGAGGAATGAAAGGACACACAGCAAGAGTAATTTCTAAACCAAGACCAGGGACATGATCACTTTAATGGTGAATTTTCAAGAATAAGAAGGAAAGAAAAAAAAACCATCAGTCCTAATGAATATGAATGGACTGCTATACTATCTGGGAACAGGACACCTATTTTTCCAAATATGAGATCCTTTAGAAAATCTTGATGACAGGACTGCATGGAGTGAGAAAAAAAAAAAAAAAAAAAAAAAAAAGCACATTTGCAAGCATTAAGTTTTTTATAGTGGGTAAGAGATAAAAATAATTTGTACCTTTTGAGTCAAGTGGGAAAGTTTAACCATGGAATCATCAGTTATACAGATCAGATGTGCTTTCTTGCTCCAGTGAAGTCAATGGGAATTTTGCCATAGATTTCAGTAAGAGCAGAAATGGATCAAGAGCTGGTTTGTGATATTCCAGTTACATTTTATTTTCAATTAGCTGAATGAAGAAAAATCTTTTCATTTTCTTGCATTTAACATTCAAAAGGAAAAAAAAAAAAAAGGCATTTGATTTAAGGAAAGCAGAAATATTTTAAGGAAAGCAGAAACACAGAACCCCAGATTCTTAGCTATCTCAGCAAAAACACGCATTTGAGCTCCTTAGAGTAGGAGTAATCTCTGTGTTTAGCTAATAGTGGACTGCTCTGAACCAAGTGAGAGGTGTACATAAATTTTGACAGATTCAATCAAGCACAAAAATTCAACAGAAAGCGGTAACTGTCCCTCACTTCTCCCCAGTAAAGTGGCAGAGAGATTAGTATATGATCTCACAACAGATGACCTCTGTAAATTTCAGAGATCCTTTCCTGGTTGAGTTCAAGATCAGAATGTGCTTCCAGGGCAGAAAAATCTAACACAACACATTTCTCATCTGATGCTGTTAAAGCTTTCATTAAATGCAACAATGGCTAAACATCATAGTTTTGATATTTGCATATGACTATGTACTTGGCATCACTGGAGATTTTTAGCAATGGCTTAGATAGTAACAATGCCAATAGCAATGACAGCTATAACCAGAAAAGGGAAATAGACTAAATTATTTCTTAAGGTCCCTCCTATCACTATTTTCTCTTATGCTGTAAACTTCTTGAAACCACTCAACCCTCTTTCCACTGGACTTATATTTTTGCTACTCTAGTGCCCTGACAAATTAGTTCTAATATTAACTTGATTGGGCTAATATGTTCTTTCAGTCCCCTGTATTAAATGAACCCGGTTTTAGGTTATGAGTGTGCGAGGAATTTGGAATATGCCCCATAAACAACCTGATCAACACTACTTACTACTTCAATATTTAGTCTTAGTCAGTAGGATCCAGATCCTGCTTTCAGATGTTCATGCTCAAGACCCTCAGGACAATGGGATTACATCAAAGGGTAGGATATGACTGCTGGAGAATATGTTCCCTTGATCTTTAAATGTATCTCTGTATTAAGAGGAACAGTACCATGGAACATCATAGGGTTAGAATGGAATGGAATGGAATGGAATGGAATGGAATGGAATGGAATGGAATCATTAAGGTTGGAAAAGACCTTCAAGATCATCAAGTTCAACCTTCAGCCTGACCTACTGATTAGGATTACTGATACTGATACTGATTAAGTGATGGGATTAGTCCCATCACTTAACCACTTCCCTTTGTGACACTGGATGTTCATTCTGAACACAGCTGAGCATTAAAACTGAAATTCTACCACTTGAAAAATATTGAAATCAGCTTCTGGCAGGAATCAAAATTTGAAGTTGTAAGTTACTTTTATAGCAAAGCACTGTGAGTCAGAAATGACTGAACATCTGCTGTTTTACAGCAGATTCCTACAGAGATGTGTTTGTGTCAGGTCAGCCCTCTGTCCCAAACAGGGGCTTTGTCATTCTCTTCTGGAACCTAAACTCTTCTTCACCAGCAGTGACATCTGCCAGGACTCCAGCATCTATCCTGCTCCAGCCTGCAAGTAAGAAACACAGACTAGCCAGAGCACCTGGCACATGCAAGGGAGGAGAGCTGCCAGTAGTCTCTTTGAACACCAGGTCCCTTAATACAATGCATCAAAATTGGGACCTGTAGATTAATGTCATGTTGACTTCAGACAACTTGTTTTCTTACTTTTTTTTCTTTTAAAGATGCCTTTACCTGTGTTTTTGGGGGTGCAGGAGTAAAATTAACACTTATAAATGGTTTCTCTGTAGAAACTGTTTCTCTGTTTCTCTGTAAAGCTAATAAAAACAATATAAAGGAAAACGCCTTGAGAGCTCTACTTCCAGACTTGAGTGTCTTTTCAATTACAAAGGCACATTAGAGATTGACTTCAGATGGAATAGAACAATCGTTAATGAAAAGAAACAGGAACTTGAAAGTTTTCATGCCTTTTTTAAGTTGCTCTGTGACATAAAAAGCTGAAAATCTCAAAGAAAACCTTCTTTCAGGGATCTGCTCTTTTTTTCTGGAACCAAACTATCAAAACAGTACCTCCCATACTATTTTGCTTGCATGCCTGAGTGTGCTGGAGCTGAATTGTTCAAAGTTGTATGATACTGTTCAGAACAGCAGAGCTAGAAGCTGAGATACCTCTATTTTTCTTTAAAAATAAGCAACGCTTTCCTATTAAAAAGTCTTGTGACATCAGTATCTTAAGCTGAGACAAAAATAGACCTCAATGGGACAGAGCTAAATGGGTGTAAAGATTGCAGAATCATACTAAGTTTTGGATTGGAAGGCATCTAATTCCAACCCCCTTGTCACAGGGAGGGACATTTTCCACTAGACCAGGTTGCTCAAACACACCCAGCATGATCTGACAGAAACACAGAATCATCTAGGTTGGAAGAGACCTCCATGATCACCTAGTCCAGCCTGTGACCTAACAATAAGCAGTCCTCCACTAAACCATATCACTAAGCTCTACATCTAAACATCTTTTGAAGACCTCCAGAGATGGTCAACCACTTCCCAGGCAGCCTATTCCAAGGCCTCATAACCCTTTTGGTAAAGAAGTTCTTCCTAATATCCAATCTAAAACTCCCCTGGCACAACTTAAGCCCATTCTCCCTCGTCCTGTCACCAGGCACATGGGAGAACAGGCCAACCCCCACCTCGCTATAGCCTCCTTTAAGGTATCTGTAAAGAGCGATAAGGTCGCCCCTGAGCCTCCTCTTCTCCAGGCTGAACAATCCCAGCTCCCTCAGCTGCTCCTCATAAGACTTGTTCTCCAGAGCCTTCACCAGCTTCGTCGCCCTTCTCTGGACTTGCTCAAGCACCTCGATGTCCTTCTTGTAGCGAGGGGCCCAAAACTGAACATAGTACTCGAGGTGCGGCCTCACCAGAGCCGAGTACAGGGGGACAATCACTTCCCTAGCCCTGCTGGCCACACTGTGTCTGAGACAAGCCAGGATGCTGTTGGCCTTCTTGGCCACCTCAGCACACTGCTGGCTCATATTCAGCCACATATCAACCAATACTCCTAGGTCCTTCTCTGCCTGGCAGCTTTCCAGCCACTCCTCTCCCAGCCTGTAGCGCTGCTTGGGGTTATTGTGCCCCATGTATAGGACCTGGCACTTGGCCTTGTTGGACCTCATACAGTTCGCCTCAACCCATTGGTCCAGCCTATCCAGATTGTCCTGCAGAGCCTTCCGACCCTTGAGCAGATCGATACACACATCTTAGACACCTCCAGGGATGGGGCATCTACAGCTTCTCTGGGCAACCTGCTCCAGTGTCTCACCAACTTCACAGTGAGGAATTTCTTCTGAAATCAATGCCATCCTTTATAATGACCTACACTCAAAAGACTAATTCATAGTCCTGTCCTTCCACTAGATAATTGACAATATTTCTTCAGATCCAAAAATTTGGATCTTGGGTCTTTAGATCTTTGGAGGAGCTTACTGACTTGTTCTGACATGCTTTGTTTATGCTTCATACATCAGAAATCAACAATACAGTCCTGGAACAAGAAGAAAATAAACAGCCTTCTTAATCACTTCCTGTTCCCTATATGTAAGAAGTACTAACAGACCTTGAGCACTGAATCACTGGCCAGCTATGTTAACAACAAAGCTTTGATCCCCTTAAACGGCATAACTGGAGAGGTCTAAGCCAGTCCTCCACCAGAGACAACTGCATGCTGAACTTTACAACATGATTGAAGCACAGGATGTACTTGCTAGTGCTGAGCATGCACATCACAGGAGTTTAAACTTCTCAGGCAAACACTTCTTATGCTCTTCCTCACTGGGGAAGAATCAGTTTATTATTATATAGAAAATGTTTCATGAGTTTCAGCTGGCATTTATAATTTTTAAAATAATTTATATTTAAATGAAGGGCTAAATATTTGCAAAATAGTTTCTTCCAAAGGACTGCAAACAGGTAATCACCTCAAAATAATGATTTTAACACTTCAAAGACTTTAAGACTTTGAAGAGCTCTTGCTGGTCTTATAGTCAGCATGCTGGAATTTCAGCTCAGTGGAAACATCAGAGGAATCTACGTAGGATTTCTGGACTGGTTTTCCTGTCAAGACAGCTAAAAGTCATTTCTGCATGATATATTAATGAATCAGTAAAGATCAAGATAAGCATATCCTAGGAAAAGAGCCGTAAGTGGAAATTTTTCTTTCCAATATTTGCAGTTTCAGTGCTGAAAATACCTTTACTCAGTCCAACTTGTTCTCAGAGACCTGCACTAGAAACAGACAGCAGAATATATTTGTCCCTCCCAGATTTAGCACTGCTGCTCTATGCTTTTTTTTTTTTTTTTTCTTTTTTCTTTTTTTTTTTCCTTCTAATGAAGCAAGGGATATATTTATAATGGAGTGCCTCACCCCGGAGTCCTATTCAGCTGACTTGGTAACAGAGGCCATAAGACTTAGGAGGTGGCAGACAAAGAATATGTACACAAATCAGTTTTTCCACAGAAAGGTCATCTGATTTGGCTACACTTTATTTTCTTCTGCTGCTGTTTCCTCTTCTACATCTTCCTGAAATTATTGTATTTACAAATAAGAGAGAGAAATCTCTTTCCAATCCATAAATTATCATTCTGCTGGATTAAGGGGGTCAGAAACCCAGCCAGGACATTAATACCTCCCTCCTCACACAAACTAAATTACAGCCTTCAGACAAAACAGCATGTTGTAAGGCTGAACCTCTTTCTAAATGCTCCAGTACACAGAGTAGGCCTGCCTGCTCACTCTAAGCCATTATGGATGGCAGGTGACATCTGAACATCTTTGAGGTACTATCCACTATTCTTCTACATGTAAATGGACAGCAATTCTGCCTTGACCTTATGGAAACCATACGAAGATGGTTGGGGTTGCAGAAAGAATGCTGTAGATCCTCCTTCATTCCCAAACTATATGCCTAGCTGTGCAAAAGGCTTATAAATGCTTAGACAGAGTTTTACTAAGCATTATGTCTCTTTTACATTGGTCCATCTCTTTAAAGATGTACCTTTTCTCCCGCTTTCTCATCCATGGAATTTTTATTGGTATCTATAAATATGAGGAAAGTTTACCTGAAATAAATGCTCCTATGGCAGTAAAAGAAATATTAATTTATATTTGAGCTTGAGCCAAAGTCAGCCATGCACACCATTCTCTAGTACATTGTTTTCTTACTAGATTAAGAGTAATTGGTGTAGCAAAGTGAGCAGACGCCACTGCTGTGCCAGGGAAAAAGAGTATAGGTATCCTCTAACCTTCAGAAAATGTCTTAGCAAAGTCCAACATATCTGTCTCCAGCTATCTTTTACGCCACTTTGACCCAGTATTCTTTTCTGGCAAATCACTAGCTGGTTCAAAAAGCATGTCTTAGCTGTTACTTGTTACATTTTATAACACTTTACAGCTAAGCTAGGAAGTTCATTCTTACTACAAACTTGTTCCCTAAAATGTATTTCAAATATGCTTTAAAAATATTTGAGCCAAAATTATATGCTGGGGGACACTACCTGTCTTTTCCCATTCTGTTCCAGTTCTGGCCTGACTTTCAGATTTTCTAAATCTTTTCAAGTTCAACTACACAAGCTGAAACAGTATATATACCAGGTGTCTGCCAAGACCTGATAATTTCCTTTAAATAGAATGAAAATGTTTTGTCAAAAGATTACTCTAATTTATAAGAGCAGGACTAGGGAATATATTGTTTTCCCAAAGTTAAAAAATGCTAGCAACATACCCCTGAGAAACTTTGACATCCCCCTTAAACTGGATAAAAACTTAATATGTTGTGGGGTGTACGGACATCAGAAGTAAGGGCAGATAACAGAACTACTGTTTCATAGTCCTGAAGGCACCCAAGATGAAGCAAGGGCTTCTCACAACTGCTGCTGAAGAGCCAGACCAAACTGTAAGCACAGAGATTAGACTGAGGATCTGTAAGAATGTCAACAGGTTCTTCTTACACTCCAAGAGATCAGTAAAACTGTTTCTTCCAGATGGAAAATGGCCAAAGAGAACAGGGAATAAATACAGCTGATAAAATTAAAGCCTTTTAAAACACTTACCAGTGCTTCCATGCTATTTTTCCTACTTTTTATGAATCATAAATGCAAAATTCAGAAAAAGCAAAAAGTGACTTGGGTTGGAGCAGGCCAGTGCTTGTAATGCAGGCCTGAATGCATGACTGCTAATGCTGTACTGGGACAGCATCACTTTATTACCTGTGACTTTTTGGATCTGTTTACTTCTGTGAAATCAATGCTCTGATACTGTGTAAGAAAATATTATGTGACACTGTAATTAAAAGCTATGTAACAATGCATGTGAAATAGAGAAAGGAATCAAACTCTAGTGGAAACTGGAGAATCATTATGCAACCCTAACAAAAGTATTACAGGTTTTGATTACACAGGTAGGTTGAGATTACACAGTTATAATTGACAATTTGGAAGTATGGTTTTCATTTGGAAGTATGGCATTTGAATGTGTGCATGTGCATTTGTGTATACGTGCATACATACATACAAATTCACACCGCTCTGTTTTATTAATTGCATCTGTAGAAACTACAGTTTTTCCTGTTAGTGATGAACACACACACACTTCCTTTATCAGCTTACATAACGTATTAACAGCACTAAGAACAGATCTTTTAACCTAGGTCCACCCTTGAAATCTATATGCTTTGTGACACAATACTCTTTCAATTAATTCTTATTCCCTTGCCTCATCTAATCAGAGCCTGAATTCATTCCTGGATAAGCTTGTTGCACTAAATTATTATTTATTTATTTATTTTTGTGAGGAATCTGCTCTGTGATGGCCAGCTATTTAATGGCATCCTGCAAGATGATTTGGATTCACAGATTCCTGACTGCACCCTGATCACATGCCTACCTTTACAACACTACTTCCATAGAACAACAATAGATGCATCTCTCTACTAACTTACTGTGTCCTTCATGTGTCTTTATTTTAAAAGCTCTTATTCTTTTCTTTGGTGAAGCAACACTTTGCTATGATGATAGGGAGAGGAGAGGAGAGGAGAGGAGAGGAGAGGAGAGGAGAGGAGAGGAGAGGAGAGGAGAGGAGAGGAGAGGAGAGGAGAGGAGAGGAGAGGAGAGGAGAGGAGAGGAGAGGAGAGGAGAGGAGAGGAGAGGAGAGGAGAGGAGAGGAGAGGAGAGGAGAGGAGAGGAGAGGAGAGGAGAGGAGAGGAGAGGAGAGGAGAGGAGAGGAGAGGAGAGGAGAGGAGAGGAGAGGAGAGGAGAGGAGAGGAGAGGAGAGGAGAGGAGAGGAGAGGAGAGGATTACCTGTTTTCAGCAAAAGCAGAACTATTTAAAGTACTGATAATATCATTGTTAAGCACACACTTCCTTTTCTCACCAGACCAACTGATGGACTTCTGTAAGGCTTTTGACATGGTCCCACATGACATCCTGATTTCTAAATTGGAAAGATGTGGATTTGAAGCGTAGTCTATCCAGTGGATAAGGAATTGGCTCAATGTCTCCATGCAGAGAGTTGTGGTCAATGGCTCTATGTCCAGGTAGAGGCCAGTGATGAGTGATATCCCTCAGGAGTCTGTCTTGAGACTGGTGCTTTTTAAAATTTTAATCAATGACACAGACAATTGGATTGAGTGCACCTCAGCAAGTTTGCACGTGACATCAAGCTACATGGTGCAGTTGATACCAAAGAAGGAAGAGATGCTATTCAAAGGGGCCTAGATAGGCTGGAGAAGTGAGCCCATGTGAACCAAATGAAGTTCAAGAAGTCCAAGTGCAAGGTGCTGCACCTGGGTCAAGGCAATCCCAGACATGAGCACAGACTGGGAGAACTCATTGAGAGCAGCCATGTGGAGAGAGACTTGGGGTTTCTGGCAGATGAAAGGCTCAGCATGAGCCAGCAGTGTGTGCTTGCAGCTCAGAAGGCAAACTGCATCCTCAGCCACATCAACAGCAGGTCAAGGGAGGTGACAGTCTCCCTCTACTCTGCCCTTGTGAAGCCCCACCTGGAGCAATGCATCCAGGTTTGGGTCCCCCAACACAAGAAAGATGTGGACCTGTTAGAATGAGCCCAGACAAGGGCTACAAAAGATGATCAGAGGGTTGGAGCACTCTCATATGAAGAAAGACTGAGGGAGATGGGGATGTTCAGGCTGGAGAAGAGAAGGCTCCAGGGAGACCTCATTGTGGCTTTTCAGTACTTAAATGGGTCTTATAAAAAGGATGGGGAAGGACTCTTCACTTGGATAGATAATGATAGAACAAGGGGGAATGGTTTTAAACTAAAAGAGGATAGATTTAGATTAGAGATTAGGAAGAAATCCTTTACTATGACGGTGGTGAGGCACTGGAACATGGTGCCAAGAAATATTGTGGATGCCCCTTCCATTCCTGGAGGTGTTCAAGGCCAGGTTGGACAAGGCCCTGGGCAACATGATTTAGTTGGTGGCATCCCTGCCTACGGCAGCGGAGTTGGAATTAGGTGATCTTTAAGGTCCTTTTCAACCCAAGCCATTCTATGATTCTATGTAGTACAGCTGTAGTTAGTTTAGGCTAAGCCTAAAGAAGAATCTGATAAATATGCTCAACAAAAGAAAAAAAAAAATCTTAAAACTGTTTTTGCAAGACTGTGCTTCTTTATGCAGGTTACACACACACGCATAATTTATTCTTTTTGAGGAAATTGCCTAGAATTCCATAGAGGGTTGAGGAGCAGTGATCGTCAACCCACTCACAACCTCTGCCTTACTCAGAATATATGGACTCTCTGAGCATATATAGTCTCTCTGAGCAGTTCTCCGGGGGAAAACAAAACAAACCAAAACAAAACAAAAACTAGCTTTGACTGAATCTAATATTTTCTCACTGTGGAGAGGAACACAGCACAGAAATCTGGGATGAGGCAAAGGGCATAATTTTTCTTAATTGTGCACTGTGTATTTCTACAAAGAGAACTATTCCTGAAATCTGGCAACATTTCCATATATGAAAAATGTGGAATGTGTTTCTAATGGATGGAAAACAGAAGACTGTGCAACGAGCATGGTTGTAATATATGCAGGTTGCAGATACAGTAATGACTTTGCAGTTAATGCCACCCTAATAGACAATGTCTTTTGAGAAAGATGGCAGTTCATATGTCTAAAAACAGCATTATGACTGACACATTAGCCACAGCAGCATTTCTTCTCATTGGTCCTCCTTCTTCAAGTCCAGCAAAAATATAGAGGATACCAGGCCTTCTGCTGAAATCAGAGACTGTTTTCAAGTACTTTGTAATTTAGCCCACAGACAATTCACAATCAGGCCCTCCTCTCTCTTAAAAAAAAAAAAAAAAGCAAGAAAACATCACTCCATGAAAATAAACTCGCATGATGTAATTCAATCTCTTTGTAAGGTTCCTACCTTGCCAAATGCAAGCTGCCCCATATGACCTTAAATAATTTTAAACATGGTTTATAATACAGAGGAAGAGTGGAAATCCTTCCTGAGTCTCTCAATAAAGTGAAAGAATTTTACATTATAAGTACTGAAGGCTTTCTATGCTTTACAAAAATAAACCTCTCAATCAGGCTCATAAAGATATGAGAATACTAGTAATATTATAGCACAGTCCAACTTGATGAAGCCAGAGACTTCAAAGGGTGCAAGGCAAAGATTGGTACAGCTTTTAGAGTAGGACAGTCTTTATTATCATTATTATTTATTAGAACATCATCGGTACTGTGATTGCTTGCATAAGCTCTCTTGCAATTTAGTGAGATGAAACAAGTGCCTAATGGTACAAGGACACCCTCAACGAACACAAAGAGATATTAAGACAGGCAAATCCAGCATGCTTCGTCTACAGATCCAAGTACACAAAGCAAAGGATGTAGAAAAACAAAACAAAACAAAACAAAAAAGCTACACATGCAAATAAAACCACAAATGGAAGTACAATGGATATACATTGTGGGAAAAAGCAGGAAAAATACATACAGCTTTAAAGATAATCTTTACTGCTCTCAGGAATGAGTTGGGTCATAACAACATAATGACCAAACTAGCACTTTCAAAACAAAAACTGATGTTGAGCATCCATCTGGGGATATTTGAAGCCCAGATTTCAAAGTGCTGAAAAGAAGTAAGTCTAAGGCAGGCATAGCATGACAAGCAAAACAAACAAACAAACAAAAATCAAGCCAAATTATCTACAGCTGAGAACACAAATCTGAAGCAATTTTGAGATATTTCCGGTGGAGTCTCCATTTTTCTACTACTTAAATACCCAAGGAAGTGAATTATTAGAGCTCCAATAAGGACTATATTAAGTGGAATAGAGTAGCATTCAGAAGCAACTGCCCAATTTTAAAATGAAAGTTCCTAAGGAAAATGTTGCTACTAATCCCATTCTTGCAGAAAAGTATTGGACTCACTTTACCAGTTGTTATTACGATGATCGTTATACTATGATTTCTACAGAAAAATTAAAGAAACTAGACAATGCTATGTCAAAAATGAGAAATGAATAAGCATGGAAAAACAAGTATTTAAAATCTTTTTGTGTGTGTATGTGTGTCTGTGTGTGCAGGCTTAAATATGAATGATAAAAATGTATTGGGCCTAGTATACAGAACACAGAAGTTCCTCTAGTACAATTCCAGGAGGATGCCTAGGGCAAGGAGGTCGACTCCACGCCTCAGGACTGCCTCCATCAAGAAAGACAGGAGGGTTATTGTTGTTGGAGACTCTATTCTTAGGGGAACAGAGGGCCCTATTTGTCGGCCTGACCCTACCCGTAGGGAAGTCTGCTGCCTCCCTGGGGCCAGGGTCAGGGACATTGCCAGGAAGCTTCCCAGCCTGGTACACCCCTCTGATTATTATCCTCTTTTGATAGTCCAGGCGGGCAGTGACAACATTGAAGAGAGAAGCCTGAAGGCTATCAAACGAGACTTTAGGGGGCTGGGACGGTTAGTGGATGGAGCGGGAGTGCAGGTGGTGTTTTCATCCATCCCTATGGTGGCAGGGACGGGTACAGAGAGGACACGGAAAGCCCACCTGTTAAACACGTGGCTCCGGGACTGGTGCCAACGCAGAAATCTTGGGTTTTTCGACCATGGGGCACTTTACTCAGCACCTGGCCTGATGGCCGCAGATGGGTCCCTATCTTTTAGGGGAAAAAGGATCCTGGGTCAGGAGCTGGCAGGGCTCATTGAGAGGGCTTTAAACTAGGTAGGAAGGGGGATGGGGCTGAAGCAAGGATTGTTGGGGCTGTGCCAGGGGGAACAATGGCAAGGCTGGGGGATAAGGTAATGGCCCAGCTGAAGTGCATCTACACCAATGCACGCAGCATGGGTAACAAACAGGAGGAGCTGGAAGCCATCGTGCAGCAGGCAGGCTACGACTTGGTTGCCATCACGGAGACGTGGTGGGACCAGTCTCATGACTGGAGTGCTGCAATGCCTGGCTATAAGCTCTTCAGAAGGGCCAGGCAGCACAGAAGGGGTGGTGGTGTGGCTCTCTATATTAGAGAGTCTTTCGAGGTTGTAGAACTCGAGGCTGGGAATGACAAGGTCGAGTCCCTTTGGGTTAGGATCGGCGGGGACAACAAGGCTAGTGTCCTGGTTGGGGTCTGCTATAGACTGCCGAACCAGGATGAGGAGATGGATGAGGAGTTCTACAGGCAACTGACAGAAGTTGCGAAATCTTCAGCACTTGTTCTCGTGGGGGACTTCAACTTCCCTGACATATCCTGGAAGCACAACACAGCCCAGAGAAAGCAGTCTAGGAGGTTTCTGGAGAGCGTGGAAGATAGCTTCCTGACGCAGCTGGTTAGTGAACCTACCAGGGATGGTGCCCCGCTAGACCTTCTCTTCACAAACAGAGAAGGACTGGTGGAGGATGTGATTGTCGGGAGCTGTCTTGGGCAGGGTGACCACGCAATGGTGGAGTTCACTATTCTTGGCGAGGCCAGGAAGGGGACCAGTAAAACCGCTGTATTGGACTTTCGGAGGGCTGACTTTGAGCTGCTCGGGACACTGGTTGGTGGAGTCCCTTGGGAGGTGGTTCTGAAGGGCAGAGGGGTCCAGGAAGGCTGTGCGCTCTTCAAGAGGGAAATCTTAATGGCGCAGGAACGGTCTGTCCCCACGTGCCCAAAGACGAGCTGGCGGGGAAGAAGACCAGCCTGGCTCAACAGAGAACTGTGGCTTGATCTTAGGAGGAAAAAGAGGGTTTATAATCTTTGAAAAAGTGGGCAGGCCACTAGGGAGGACTTTAAGGATGTAGCGAGGCTGTGCAGGGACAAAATTAGGAAGGCCAAAGCTCATCTGGAGCTCAATCTGGCTACTGCCATTAAAGATAACAAAAAACGTTTTTATAAATACATCAACACAAAAAGGAGGACTAAGGAGAATCTCCATCCTTTACTAGATGCGGGGGGAAACTTAGTTACAAGAGATGAGGAAAAGACTGAGGTGCTCAATGCCTTCTTTGCCTCAGTCTATAGCGGCAATACCTGTTGTTCTCTGGATACTCAGTACCCTGAGCTGGTGGAAGGGGATGGGGAGCAGGATGTTGCCCTCACTATCCACGAAGAAATGGTTGGTGACCTGCTACGACACTTGGATGTGAACAAGTTGATGGGGCCGGATGGGATCCACCCAAGGGTACTGAGAGAACTGGCAGAGGAGCTGGCCAAGCCACTGTCCATCATTTATCAGCAGTCCTGGCTATTGGAGGAGGTCCCAGTACTGGTGGCTAGCAAACGTGACGCCCATCTACAAGAAGGGCCGGAGGGCAGACCGGGGAAACTACAGGCCTGTCAGTTTGACCTCAGTACCAGGGAAGCTCATGGAGCAGATCCTCTTGAGAGTCATCACGCAGCACTTGCAGGGCAAGCAGGCGATCAGGCCCAGTCAGCATGGGTTTATGAAAGGTCCTGCTTGACGAACCTGATCTCCTTCTGTGACAAAGTGACACGCTGGGTGGACGTGGGAAAGGCTGTGGATGTGGTCTACCTTGACTTCAGTAAGGCTTTTGACACCGTCTCCCACAGCATTCTCCTCAAGAAACTGGCTGCTCTTGACTTGGACTGGTGCATGCTTCATTGGGTTAGAAACTGGCTGGATAGCCGGGCCCAAAGAGTCATGGTAAATGGAGTGAAGTCCAGTTGGAGGCCAGTCACTAGTGGCGTTCCCCAGGGCTCAGTGCTGGGGCCGGTCCTCTTTAATATCTTCATCGATGATCTGGACGAGGGCATCGAGTGCACCTTCAGTAAGTTTGCAGATGACACCAAGCTATGCGCGTTTGTCGATCTGCTCGAGGGTAGGAAAGCTCTGCAGGAGGATCTGGATAGGCTGCACCGATGGGCTGAGGCCAACTCTATGAAGTTCAACAAGGCCAAGTGCATGGTCCTGCACCTGGGGCACAATAACCCCAAGCAGAGCTACAGGCTGGGAGATGAGTGGTTGGAGAGCTGCCAGGCAGAGAAGGACCTGGGAGTGATGGTGGATAGTCAGTTGAATATGAGCCAGCAGTGTGCTGAGGTGGCCAAGAAGGCCAATGGCATCCTGGCTTGTATCAGAAACAGTGTGACCAGCAGGGCTAGGGAGGTGATCGTCCCCCTGTACTCGGCTCTGGTGAGGCCGCACCTCGAGTACTATGTTCAGTTTTGGGCCCCTCGCTACAAGAAGGACATCGAGGTGCTTGAGCGGGTCCAGAGAAGGGCGACGAAGCTGGTGAGGGGTCTGGAGAACAAGTCCTACGAGGAGCGGCTGAGGGAGCTGGGCTTGTTCAGCCTGGAGAAGAGGAGGCTCAGGGGCGACCTTATCGCTCTTTACAGATACCTTAAAGGAGGCTGTAGTGAGGTGGGGGTTGGCCTGTTCTCCCACGTGCCTGGTGACAGGACGAGGGGGAATTGGCTAAAGTTGCCCCAGGGAAGTTTTAGGTTGGATCTTAGGAAGAACTTCTTTACCGAAAGGGTTGTTAGGCATTGGAACAGGCTGCCCAGGGAAGTGGTGGAGTCACCATCCCTGGAAGTCTTTAAAAGACGTTTAGATGTAGAGCTTAGGGATATGGTTTAGTGGGGACTGTTAGCGTTAGGTCAGAGGTTGGACTCGATGATCTTGAGGTCTCTTCCAACCTAGAAATTCTGTGATTCTGTGAATTCCAATAATCCCACTGAAAGCAATGAGACTAGACCTGTGTTAAAACAAAGGAAATCAGATAAGTAGAATTCGTCCCTTAGGATGCAGAAATAAAATCTAAGAAAGTGAAATACAACAAAATTAAACCATAACAAAATATATGTTAATATATACTAATATACACCTTGTAATAATACACTATAACAATGCAAAGGTAAATGTACGTAGTTCATACATCTTAGTAAATACACATACATATGTTCAGTGAGTCTGGCCTCTCATCAAGAAAACAACAAAGGAAAAAGTAATACCATTTTGCCTGCAGTGAAGGAGCTGAAGGGACATATTTTTCAGTTTTTTAAATCTTGTTTAAGCTTGTATTCCTTTAATTTACTCTTCATCAGCTTTTATTGCCACCTTCTTACGGAACACAGCATTTGTCTGCTGAAGCCTACTGGATGCATGAAAATGTGAAAAACGAATTGAGGTGTCAATATATGCAATGGCAGATAACCAGCTGAACCCATAGCCTAGAGAAACAGAAGGGCTACCAATTCATAGACTCCATACTGATAGCCTCAGTGACTGGATTCTGAAATTGACTTGTCATCCTGCAGCAGACCTGCCAAACTCATAAAGCATTTACTGATAAAGTAAATGCAGCATGCAGCTAAAGAATCTTCAGAATGCCAGCACTATTGCTATTACCTGAAAGGCATCTTCAAAGAGAAAGAAAGAGAGGGAGAGAGGGAGAAAGAGAGAGAAAGAGAGAGAAAGAGAGAGAAAGAGAGAGGGGGAAAAGAGGGGGAGAGAGGGGGAAAGAGGGGGAGACAGGGGGAGACAGGGGGAGAAAGGGAGACAGGGAGACAGAATTTCACAGAATTCACAGGATCACAGAATTGTAGGGGTTGGAAGGGACCGCAAGAGATCATTGGGTCCAACCCCCCTGCCAAAGCTTGTTCGCTACAGCAGGTTGCCCAGGTAAGTGTCCAGATGGGTCTTGAAAAAATAAAGATAAAATAAAAGAAAAACAATACTAATTACATACAATGGCTTCACAAGAAAAAATAGAGATACTAGCATATTTTTAGATTTCCAGTTTGCTACATTGGCCATTCAAAGCATTTCCTCATTCCACTAGCAGATAATATTAAACGTCAAAGAAGATAAAAGTCATTCTTTACACGTAAATGCCATGAAAGAGAATGATGTCATTTGTAAAGGTTTTCCAATAGGTAAGTGATGAGCAGGTGAGTCTGAAGAAGGCTGTAGTTTTTCAAAATAATTTAGAGAGGGAACTCCTGCAGTGTTACAGTGAAACAGTCTAGAAAAGATCTGTTCACAACAAGCCTTCTGGTACTGTTAAGTCTATGCCATAATGATTCCCTGGTTATGCATATGTGATTTTCCCAAGATTTTGAGGAAATTAGGACCAAGTATTCCAAACTGAGTATACTAATAATGATATCAATTGTTGTTGACTTACTCCCAACCAAAAAGTTTATCTCACTTCCTACATGTATTGAAGGAATAACATAGAAGAAAAAGGGTTCAGTACAATCAACCAGGCTGCCATGTAGCAGTAGTTCTATGTCTAGGATGGTATATGCATATTGTGCACTCTCAAGCTCAGAATGCATGCATGGTTGTTTGATTCTCAGGAACACATTGGTTTGCTCCAGCTGTTTCTATTGAATGTTCAGGTCCTGTCTCTTTCAGAACTCAGAAAAACTGCAATAATAAATTTCTAGCATCATACTCACAGCTGAAGTGGTACATAGTAGTAAACAGAAAAGCACTTTAAACAATGAATTGCAAAACTCCTCATAAAAAAAATAGCATCTACTCTATATTTATAGATTATTTTTTCCAATCAGGAAAAACCTAGGCAATGAGAAAAGAAACAAACAAACAAACAAACAAACAAACAAAAAGACTCATTCAAGTAGATGCTTCATTAATAGAAGAGTTCTTGAGTTCTTGCAAACTGCACCCTTAGGATAATTTCAGTAGTAACATCTGCATACAGATCTTCAGAACTTAACCTATTCTTTTAGACCATCATGTCTAATTTTTTTCTCCCACTTTATATGTCCATAAAACCCATGTTTTGAGATTTTCTGCCTTGCTTTGTCCAGGTTGTATTCTTTGTTGTTTGTTGCAGTTTGAGATTCCTCATAGTACAACAGCATCTGAAAACTAAGTGACCAACCTGCTAGTGAAAGAAACCTCACCTGGTATGTATCAGAATGTCCTCCTTAAGCTTCCTGTAAAAGCTGAAATAACAAGCCAGTAGAAAGGATTATAAACCCCTTATTATCCACATACTTATTCATAACAAAATACATAATGATTAGATTGTTATCTTTAACACACAGCCTCTTACAAAAATTACACATATGATTCATTGGCTTGTCCTTGATATGACGTGACAGTAGAGCTGACTATAAGCTCTATTTCAGGGTCATACTGTCGACCTTCACATTCACAAAATCCCAGACTAGGCAATTCAGTGTTACAACTGTCACTATCCCTGATACATTTTCATTCACAATGCAGATGGCTCTTTTATTTTCAAGAAACCACATCATTTCAATATGTAAATAACTGCCTTCAAAGTCAATAAGAATTTCTTTAGACTGATGTAGCTGGACTATTCCACAGATGCATTTGATGAACAGGACTTGCCTCACAGCAACATACCTTGTGAGGAATATACAATGCTGGGATTCCATTGATGTGATTCCTCCTTTGACAAAGAATATGTTTTACCTCTTCCTGCTGTTAGCTTGCATGAGAATATGAGAGATTACTGCTGCAGTCATACCTCTATGTGATCACCAGATCCAGAGAACTGTGGTCTGGGAGCTAGAGACACCTCTGTGAAAATTCTGAAGAAAACCTACCATTAAAAACTTGAAGTATAATATTCTGCTACACACTTGGTCCCAGGTTCTTCTATGCTCTTTAGCAGTTGAAAAGAGTACAAAATAAGGGGAAAATGCTAGCACAGAGGTCTCCTCACAAATTGGGTTGAGATACAGAGCCTGAGTTCAGTGTTCACTGAGGTGTGTATATATATATATATATATACATGCATTTATATACACTTAAAGGAAAATTAGGATAAAGCTGTAAGCCTAGCAGCAAAGACCTTCTTGAACACTTCGCTGCTGCTGTCATGGAAAGGGTATGGCTTCTCCAGGATTCTGAACCGACAGCATTAACTCCAAGCAGCAGTGTGGGATCACTTTCATGCAGTTCTTTTGCTAGCACAGGACAAAATCAACTTCTCACTTGTTAAAATGTTTTTGTATTTCAGTCAATTGAAAACCTTATCATGCAAATTTGCTGAACTGCGATTAAGTTCTGATGCATGGAGGGACTTTATATCCTGTTGGATGAAGAATAACCTCCACTGTTACTTCCCTAAAGTGCTTTGCTTCTATAAAAGCTATTTTCAGAAACATTTGTTTGTTCTCACAGGACATTTCTGTCAAAACTGTGAAAATGTGCTTAACCTGCCATGAATAAACTTAATTATAAACCTTGCTGAAAGCACATGTTGAAGTCCTACTTCCCGCCAGTGACTACAAGTTTCTGTCTAGAAAAATTAGTTGCTTCAAGCCTAATAACATTTTCATGACAACATGGTATTATAAAACATGTATTTTAACTTTCCATAAAATAAAAAAAGTCATTTCTTATGTTCTCTTTTCTATTTTCTACTTTATAATTTAGTGATCTCTAGCTAAAAAAGTTCTTAGAAGCTAATTGCAGGTAGACTTAAGACCCAAGACAAAGTCTTGAGACTTCTCCTAGAGCTAGTGTAACTAATAAATAAACCAGAAATACTTGCCTGTTCAGTTACTAGAGCTAGCTGGACCTTTGGTGAGAAACAAACCTCATCATCCTCATTTCACTGGTCTGAGAACTGAAGCAGGCATAAAAATGACTGAAATATTTCAAAGGTAGAAAAGAAGATTCTAAGGATGATAATTAAGTACTTTGTGGCTTGTGAACTAACATCAGCAATAAAAACCATGTGTTATACTGAAACAATGACCTTATCACAGTACAAACTACTTGCACAACTAGCATTAGAATATGGTCTCTTGTACACAAGGCAGCTGTGTGTAGATTTACTTACCACGCTGACTGAGCATTTACCTGGCTCTTCTGAGCTACACTGCATTCATTTATCCTCCTTGTTCCTATCAGGCTTTTTCTGCAGCTAAGACATTGAGACAGATGTTTGTCCATTTTGGGCTTAGCCTACACACATGGAAAATTGGCCCATCACTTCTGGTGCCACTGAATGAAAGTTCAATGGTTAGGTATCAAGTCTTAAAATAATACCACCTCCAAACCACAGAAAAAAAAAAATAAATAAATAAATATCAGCTAATTCCTGACAGATACATTTGGTGATGTTCATGTTGTCCCCATTCAAGGAGGTCTGAAACTTGTCAGCCATCCCCTCACTGAAGTTTGTTGAGATATACTGCACATGGTGTCTGCTCTGTTCCTTCTGGGCTGATTCATCCAGATTTTCCTCCCCCAGCACTTTACAGAAATTCTGTCTTTCTCAGAAGACATTTCAAAGCATGGAGACAGGATACACAGAATGAAAACTGTAAGGGTCAGGTTTATCTCCCGTCAGCAATGCTTCACAATTTTGGGATGGTGGGTAGAAAAGACCTCTCTTATGCTTCAAAAGTCTTTAGAAGAGGACAGAGGTCTTCTCCTAAGACAGAAAAGCTAATTTAATGTTCCCACTCATCAGTCTCCTTTGTTTCTGCCAAACATATTTCTGCCACTTCCAGAGCCACAGTCATATTGCCCCAGTGGAAGGGTACTACTTGCTGAATACCAGTTGTCAGATTAACACATGGTCAAAAAAACACTTTATCCACAAATGTCAAAGAAAAATAAATCTGTTTCAGATCCTCAACTGTAATCAAACTCTGTGTTTCACAATCATGCATCCATATCATATTATATAAGAAGACTTTTATTAATTAATTTCCGACCCGAACTGCCAGGTAATGCTCTTTCACTGTTTTACCAATCCTTATAGACATACTTTGTTTCATGGTCTTTCTGAAAAAGGTAAACAAGTATGACTCAAAGACACAGTTACATTGTAACACGTTATACTCCACCTATGTTTACCTTTAATTTTGAAGACCCACAGTAACTCCAGCATCAAACATAGTATTGAGTATACTGCAGGACCTAATTGTCGGAACACAGTGACATAATTTTTCCCAAATCTCCTAACTTTCTGTCCGTTGCATTTGGGCCCTTCCACGTATATAATCACCCAGACAACAAAAGCAATTCTGTAAATTGAATTGCAATATGATTTTGCAGTGCAAGCTGGAATCTCAATACTGCTGGATTAATTCAGCATTATTTCTCTTCTTCTGCTTCCCTTTTTCTTTTTTTTTTTTCTTTTTTTTTTTTTTTTTTTTTTTTTTTTTCCCACCAAGATAGATAGGAGTAGAGTAGAGCAGAGTAGAGTAGAGTAGAACAGAACAGAACAGAACCAAGTTGAATCAAATCGAATTGAACAAAATAGAATAGAGTAGAATAGTTCAGTTGGAAGGGACATTCAAAGATAATCTAGTCCAACTGGAGGACACTCAGCTGTAGTACTTAAAGCAGACGTATAAAAAGATGGAGAGCAACTTTCTCTTCAGTCAGATAATGATAGGACAGGGAGGAATGGTTTTAAACTAAAAGCAGTGATATTTAGATTAGATGTTAGGAGGAAATTCTTCACTCAGAGGGTGGCGAGGTACTGGAACAGTGCCCAGAGAAGTTGTGGATGCCCCATCCATAGAAGTGCTAAAGAACAGGCTGGATGAAGCCCTGGGCAACCTTATCTAGTGGGCAGCATCCGTGCCTATGACAGGGAGGTTGGAACTAGATGATCTTTAAGGTTTCTTCCAACTCAAGATGTTCTGTGATTCTATGAACTGCCTGACTACTTAAAAGCTAATCAAAATTTAAAGCTTGTTACTGAGGGCATTATCCAAATGTCTCTTTAACACTGGTAGACATGGGGCTTCAATCACATCTAGGAAGCCTGTTCCAGTGTTTGACCACTTTCAAAGTAAATAATTTTTTTTCCAGTTTGGAACCTCCCCTGCTGCAGCTTTGTTACTTTCCTGCGTGTCCTGTCATTGGTTACCAGGAAGCAGAGACCAGCACATCCCTCTCCCTTTCCCCAGGTCAGGAAGTTGCAGAGAGTGGTGAAGTTGCCTCTTACCTTCCCTCTCCAGACTAGATAATCCAAGTGTCCTCAACCTCTCCTCACAGGACATGCCCTGCGGCACTTCTACCAGCTTTGTTGCCCTCCTCTGAATGCTTTCAAGTAACTTAAAATCTTTTTTTATATTGTGGATATATCTTCATGTTCTGTCTGATTCCCCCACTTCTGTCATCAGTCAGGTCTTGTCTATCCAAACATCAGCGCCAGCTGCATATTTCCCTCCAATACTGCAGACCAAATTGCCTGACAGAAAAATAATATTATCACCCTTTCAAATACCCAACACCCAGCTTTGGTCACAGAAAAGAATGTAATTTTCCCCTTACATCTCTTGCCACTAACAACCTGGAGAACCAAAAGACAAATAACAGCTGCAAAATCATTGCAAGATGTAGGTTTTCTTATCCCCACCCCGTCCTCCTTCCAATTTGTTATTTTGATAACATTAAATAAGCTAGTATTTAGGGCATAAAAGCCAGTGCAAATGGCCCTTGGCATTTAGAGATTGCTATAATAACTACAATAATAACAATAACAACAATATTTTTTATATAAGTAGTTGTTGCTGTTGTTGTTCCCTTCTTCTCTTTCCCCTTCCCCTATCCTTCCTACTTCCCTTTCCTCTTCTCCTTCTGTACAGGTTGGACTGACAACCAAAAGTGTCAAAACATGACACTAACTCTGAATGCCTTTCTCCACTTCAAACACTGGATCTTTTGTTCTATAAGTTAACCTGTTTTTTCAAACTTGCCCAACATTTTCTAAATTAGTTATCACCCTCTCATCCAATTCAATGTATTTCCAAGAGACTTGAGATTTAAAATCATTTTCTGAGTCATTCCTCAGAAAATGGTGATCCTGACTTAAAGATCATGAAATTCAATATATATATATATATATATATATATATAAAGGATGATTTCTGCTTGCCTTCAGAGCTTTTAGTTTATTGCTATCATGTTTTTAAACTTTTTCTTAACACTTTTTTTGGGCTAGAATCTTAGAGTACAATTGGATGCTAATATTCTAATGTGTTCAGGCAACTAAAAAAACTGAGGCTTAGACAAAGTCTCAAAGATTCTTAATCTTTTGATAAAGCTCCTGGTGAAAAATTGGCAATACAATGATAGTTTAACTCTGGCTAGAACAGATGTCAAGGGCAGTGAGCATTTACAAGTTCCTGAAAAAAGCAAAAGGTCATATAATGTATCTGTAATTCATTTTGGTGAGCTGCAGAACCAATAAATCTGAATGCCTTTCTCCACTTCAAACACCGGATCTTTTGTTCTATAAGTTAACCTATTTTCTCAAACTTGCCCAACATTTTCCAAATTAGTTATCACCCTCTCATCCATTTCAATGTGTTTCCAAGAGACTTGAACTTTAAAATCATTTTCTTATTTGCTATCAGTATCTTCTATCAAAGAAGTGCTCTGCTTCATTATGTCATCATTAAAATAAATCTTCAAATAGCATGTGGGTTAACAAAGACCTCCAATTCTATCAGTGCCATTTGTGAAGACTGGTAAAGAGAAACTGTCTGCAGGAATCAATAATTTTAGAGTTACATATATATTAGAGTAGCGACATGTATGATATATCACATAATGAGTCATTCTGCAGAATTGCTGGAGCAGCACTAGAATATTATCCCGTACTTCACCCTTTGTTCAGTCACCATATATTAATGCATACGCACTTCACACACCATAGAGATAAAATAGTATTACTCCCAACACGGCAGGGTAATTCATCTTTGTTTGGAGAACAATTTATTACACCACTAACAAAATGATATTTGTTTAACATACTTTTACTTTTTTTTTTCCAGAAGATAAGAGCTGAGTGCCAGTACAGTTAGGATTCTGCCTTCTCATGTGGTCCCTGAGGTCAGACGCCAGTGTTACTGTGAAGTGACTTTTGTGCTGAGGTGCCTCATACGTACTAGAATGCCAAAGAGCAATGTTAAATGATTTTTTTTTCCCTTTACAAGACTCAATAGCAAGTCATGTCTGCAAACACTAATGTCTGGTCATCTTCTCAAAGATTTTGGAAACATGTACTAGGCCCAGCTCAAATTCCTGTTACGTATTTGCTATCAGTAGTACACATTCCTAAGTCATCAAGTGGAAAATTATTGCAGAAATCAAAAGTTCAGCCTCAATCTCAGACAACAGATTCATTTGTCTTCTCTGTCTGATCCAGTCTTATTCACATCTGGAACTGCCCATCAGCTGAGGAATGAATTTTTATGAATTTCTATAAACATTTGAAATTTGTTTTCTGAAAACAATGTTGCCATTAATAGATCTCCATTGCACATAAACCTCATCCCTACCGTGCTGATATTATCTGCCAGGCATTTTTAAATGCTTTGGGGGAACTCAGAAGTATTTAATCAGCATACGAAGTGAATTAATTTCTTATTACTATCAGAGCTCCTTCTCACATGAGGATAAAACAGAATGTGATGAGAAATACATCTTGTTCATTTCCATCCTTAATTTACTGTGTAACTAGTAAGGAAAATTACTTTCAGCCATGCTGGTCTAGCTCTTTTGACACACTTAATTGATGGAATCATTAAGAAAAAGGAAGAACTGTTTTGAAAATCATTACAAAACTTGAACCTGGAATTACATAGCTGCTTGCTCATGAGCACTTAACAGCTATCTCATAATACTATCTAGGCAAGTGAGAACTATTGCATTTTATAAAACCTATCTGCACTTGTTGACTTTCAGAGTACAGCTTTCCTCAACCCTATGTAAATAGCACATAGCTACTTTTTAAATCTCAATTTGTGAAACACATTTTCATGCCACCTTCTCACTCTGCATCCCTACCTTCTTACAACATAGAAGGTGTGCAGCCAGGCAAACATGTATGTACCGTGTGAATTGTTTGCAATTAAAACAAAAAAGAAAAGTTTCAAAGCATCTCTCATTGATAGAAATTCCTGTAATTATCACATGATGAGGGTCTTTTCCAGTTTTCATCAAAATCTTTGATAATATTCACAGAAAATATAAACAGAAAATAAAATAAAAGTGATCTGGAACATAGTGTTCCAGACCCAAGGTTCTAAAAGTGTAGCAGGTGCACTACTATCACACAATTTTAATATGTTTTCATCATTACTCATTTATGCTAGTCAGACATGGGTGAGTTCTTCTGAGGTCCCAGTGAAAAGTGGCTGATAAAACACTAACGTTTAGTTGAGATGGAATTAAACTTGGTTTTGGTAGAGAAAACATATTCTGTATTAGATGGCTATACACTGACACGTAGAAATTCCATCTTCAGTAGCCATCTTCCTCCCAGCTAGGACCCCATTGTCTCCAAAAATTTAAATAATCCCATTGCATTGGCATAGTGTTTTAGTTAATGAGCCCTCCTCTATTTGTTGATTTTAGGCCAAATCCCTGACATTTTACCTAAACAGAATTTATTTTGAGTAGTAACTGAAGTTACTCTCTCTGAAAGGCCTCACCATCTTCGATGGAGTCAACAGCTCCACCCAATTTCGTATCATCCATGAATGTATTCCAGAAATTTTTGGGTCCTTCACCTAAATTGTTTTTGAAAACTTTGAAGAGGACTGGTCCTAAAATGAAGCCCTGGGGACCCTCACTACTGACAGGTAGCCAGCCCGATGTAACCCCATTTACAAGAACCCTCTGGGCCTGACCCATCAGCCAATTGTTCACCTTATTAAATTGTTCAATCTTATTATGCTTTTATCTAACTGTATTTTGGTCATTTTGTCCAGAAGGATACCGTGAGAGCCAGTATTGAAAGCTTTATTGAAATTCAGAAAGATTACATTGACTGGTTTCATTTAGTCAACTTGCTGGGTGAGCTTGTTGTATAAGGAAATTAAGTTTGTTAGACGTGACCTTCCCCTACTGAACTCATGTTGGCTCTGACCAATGACTGCATTGTCCTTTAGTTGTTTTTCAATAACTCACAGAATAATCTTCTCCATAATTTTACCAGGCACTGAAGTGAGACTGACAGGCCTGTAATTGCTAGGATCTTCTTTCTTGCCCTTCTTGAAAATTGTGAGCACGTTTGCCAGCTTCTAGTCAACTGAGACCTGTCCAGATTCCCAAGACCATTGAAAAATAATTGAGAGAGGTCTTGCAATGACATCAGCCAGCTCTCTAAGTACTCTGGGATAAGTCCAATCAGGCTCCATGGACTGGTACACATTCAGGTGGAGCAAAAAGTTCCACACAAGTTCAGAGTTAACCGGGAGTTTATTATTCCTGCAGACATGGTCCTCCAAATCAGGGCAGCTGGGATACCAGGGACAATCACTAGTGTTAAAGACAGAGGTGAAGAACACATTAAACTTCTCTGCTTTGTCTATATCCCTGTTTGTGAGGTGACCATCCTCATCAAGTATTGGACTATCGGATCAATGTTTGCTCTGGTCCTCCTTTTTCATTAACATACTTAAAAAAAAACATTTTTTATTGTCCCACAAACTTCTGGCCAGCTTCAACCCTAAATGAGTTTTGGCAGCCTGGATTCTCTCTCTACAAATGTGAGCAGCATCCCTGTAGTCCTCCCATGTCACCCAACCTTGCTTCCAGCAGCCATACGCTTTCTCTTTCCACCTAAGCTCTTGAAGAAGATCCCTGCTCAGCCAAGCCAGACTTTTTCCTCTCCTGCTTGACTTCTGATACTTGGGAATTGCCTGATCCTGTGCTCTTAGGAGGTGGTGCTTAAAAACTGACCAGCACTGATGGACCCCAATATCTTTAAAAGCAGTTTTCCAGGGAACCATACTAACTAGTTCCTTGAGCAGTCTGAAGTCAGCTCTCCCCAAATCCAGGGCTGAAGTTTTGGTGGCAGTTTTCCTCCTATCACCAAAGATTTTGAATTCAACTACCTCATGGTTGCTATGGCCAGGGCAGCCACTTATCACCACTTCACCCATCACCCTGATAAGGTTTAGTGTATGTTTGGAAAATATTAGAAAAAAATAAGTAAATGGAAGATAAAGCAGCTACTGGCAATCTTGCTGGAAGTTATAAGTAGATAACATGGACCGTTCTGTGTATTCAGAACCAGCTACACCAATAGGAGATTTGGTACCTCAGATATAACCTGCATTGGATTAAACAAGTTCTCTGTGTGCAAAGATAGTAGTGCCATGAAACCTGTACCCTAAAAAAAAACAACCAACCAACCAAAAAAAAAACAACAGCTCTGGAGCAGCTCTGCCCCTGGCTACAGTCAAAGCATCTGTCAAAGAAGTCTTGTTTATCTACCTATTTTAAAGGTCAGCTCAGCACCAGAATTATTTTGGCTGATCCAGCTATATTAAATAGTAAACATGGCAGTTAAGCTTTGAGGCCAGATGTCATGAGGTGCAGATGCCAAGATATAAGGAAAGATCCTGCAATGTTGAGCGCTTAGTTATAGTAAAGCATTCTTAAACATGTAAGGTAAAGCTTTGTGCACTTCCTGGAGCCTCATTTGGCTCTTCCCTGAACTTTGTCCAGTAACACACTTTTCATTTCTATCTGTAATTACAGCCTTTGCATCTGGCTAGAAAGCTAAAGAATGGAACCAAAGCAAGGCAACTTTGTCAGTAGCCCAATTCTGGACTTTGGAGAAAAAAGCACTATGCTTGGTGGATTATGCTTAGCTAACTGCACAAAGATCATAGCCTTCAAGTTATTGTATTTCAAAGACAAAAGAATTTCAGTTACTCTAATGATAAAAGAAGGTAGTGCAGCAAGTTGGTCCAGTGCCATAGGATGACAACCGGACATGTTTATGGTACTTATAAATATCATCCTTTGAATTGCATAATTTTCTTATTAAGACTATATGTATTAGACAAAAAACAATTAGTCTGTTATTTTGAAATTTCCTATGTGCTCCCTGGCTTTATGGTATTAAAAAAGCAGTTGCAAACTTTCCATCTGGTGGGTTTGTCCCAAGTTAAAACAAAAACAAAAACAAAAACAAAAACAACCAACCAACCAAACCAACAAACAAACAGAAAACAACCCAGTTAGACTACCTGCACTCTACATAGAATATTAGCACTGATTTTTAGAATTCTTTGCTAAATATTTTTGTTATATCAATGCATTTGAAAAATGCAATACAAACAACAGTGAAAGGGCTCCCCATAAATTCAGCATTTTTTCATTACGCAATTTCATATATGTAATTTCTAAGGTGTATGTAGAGGCAATCTTGCTATGCTGTGCATTACATTGTGCTCTATATGTTTATGTAGGACCTCCCTGCCTTTCCCAGAACCGGAACTTTCAAATGCCTCAAAATGTTGAAAATATTCCTAGCCATGAAATTACTTGTGTTCCTAAGTAATTCACTTAAGATGCTGTTCAGACAGTTTTACAGATTGGAAATGAATGCTGAGACCCAGAGATAAATACATACCAGGTCAACACAAGTGGTAATAACCGATGAAATAACAGCTATTCATGCACTTCTGTATGATCCTAGGTCTACAACAAAGTAACCTGGATTAGTTTAACCATCAAGAATCACACATGCAACTCCCAGAAAGAGGCTGTAATTTCCAGGTCTTATTCCTCTGTACCTTCCATCAGAAAAAAAATAAATAAATAAATAAATAAATAAAATAAAATAAAATAAAATAATACAAAAACCAAAACCATATTGTCAATCATACAGATTTACCCACAGTATACTCTGAGGACTTTGTAACAGCAATCTAGTTAAAGACTATATTCTATCATCTACATTCTTGAAGTGCATTGACATTTTTTCACACGTATATCCTACCCACTTCATAGTTATTGCATATGAAGTATTGCATAGTTATATGCCTTGAAATAATAAAATGCTAAAAAACATTTAAATTAGATTTTTTTTTTTTTGCTACTGTAGTATGCTCAGTAACTATATGAACAGCTAGTCTCACAAAGTCTCACATAACTTCAACATTTCAAGAGTGATCCATGCGCTTGGGTACATTTGATTCTTTTCCATTTTATTGGGACATTTTTATTAGTTTTTTTTTTTTTAGCTTCCCATACTTAAACTGCCAACTTGACTCTATATCCAGGATCAAAGCCAATGTCTGTCATTTTATAATAGGAAGCATCAAGTAAAAAACAGTTTGCACATCAGAATGTTTTAAAAAAAAACTTTGCTTCACCTATTTTTATTTTTATAATGTTTCTTCCAGTTTCTTCAGAGTTATCAGCTCCTTTTCTTCAAGGTCATGTTCAAACCAAAAAAATATGGACTGTGTGGCACTGAGGACCAGGACCACAGCTCTTCTGCACTGGGTTAGCCTGGCCCTACTCACCCTGAAACCAGATGCCTTTTTCTTCCTACGTTTCATTGATGCCAGTAATACTTTGCTACATTTCTTTACTGCATTCTAGGTGCCAACACGCTATTTCTTACTGTTTCCTTGCATTAATTATTTTTGTTTCACTCTTTCTTTTTCTTTGTATCATGGTAATATGCCAGCTTTTCTTTTAAGTGGTCTTCAACCTTTTATGATTTAATTAAGCTAAAATGATACTTAATCATCTGCTTCCTTCTACCTCTAGGCTTCCTTTTACTTTTTTAATTAAATTTGCCTAATAGTGACAGAAGCAGACAAATTACTGCAGGTGCTCAACACATTAGAAAAATAAGGCCACCTTTTTAGAAGTCTTAATAGAAATTTATGCAGCTGACTCTAGGTTTTATTACTTGGAACAGCTGATGGCACTTGCTTCTCAGCCAGGTGGATTTCAGTGCTCTTCCTTGTCTCAGCAGGGTCTTTCCCCAGGCTGTCACTCAGAACCACCAGATCCATGTGAAGAGGCAACGTGCAGGCATTTCAATAGCATTTTCTGTCGACCTCCCTCAGGCTGTAGTTACCAAGTCATCATAAACAGAAATCTCACAAGCTTCACTTGCATGTTTTTTGGAATGTGTAGTGTCAAGTGTAATAAAGATAAATTAAACTTTCTTTCTCCACTAGCCTTGTACTTATTAGCCCCTCACATAATTTCTGTAAGACAACGGCAGTCTTACAGCCTTTTTGTTTTTTTCCTGTTGGCTTTTATTTACCAATTGATTTTAATGCTCGAAAATTAGAATCCACACGTATATAAAGAAGTATTGAAAACCCTGCTATAACCCCACAGGGAACTGGTCCCACTATAATATAAGCTTTGGTAGTTCTTACAGGGTGAGGGGAAAGGATGTCATTGCCAAGAAGCTACATGGAGAAATTAATGCTTCTCTGCATGTAAGATACTTAAACTCACCGGGGAAAATCCCAGTGGGAAAGCCTGTGAAGCATTTCTCTAATCCCTTCCCTCGATTTTCCCACCAGGAGTACAGGGCAGAATATTCCACCTGGATATTTAATCAGAGGCTATCCCCGGTGCAAGTGCTGCTGGCTTGCCAGCAGCCACCAACACCCTGCACCACCTCTTCTGCCCTGAGATGCAGGGCCTCTTCCAGCTCCCTTGCAGAGCTCCAAGCCGTGCCGCGAGACAACCTCCCCTCTGCCGGGGGGTCTGCCACGAAACGCGGGGGCCACCTCGCTCCTCTCTTTACCCTTTCCTCACCTCGCCTAGCCCTGCGAGGCTTGGGAGGGTGTCAGAGGGGAGAACCCAGCCCTCCCCGCACCCCAGGCCGCCAGGAGGGGGCTGCAAGCCGACGGGGCAGCGCGGGGGGGGGGCCGCGGTGCGGTCGGGGCGGCTCGGTTCGGCAAGGGGCGGGCAGAGGAGCTGGGAAGGCTCGGGGCGGGCGGAGGGCCGGGCTTTCCCGTTGCCAGGTGAGCGCCCCGGCTGCGCCGCCCCTCTGAAAGCGCGCAGCGGCGCGGAGCGCACGGAGGCAGGCGAGCGGGCGGGCGAGCGAGCGAGCAGGCAGCGCCCCTCGGCTCGGCGCTTCTCGGCGCACCCCAGGCCCCTCCGCTGCTATGGCGAAAGCGGGCAGGAAGGGATGCAGCTGCCCAGGCTTCCTGAGGAAGAACTGGCTGCTGCTCAGCACGGTGGCCGCCGTGCTGCTGGGTGAGTGAGGGAGAGAGGGAAAACGGGAAAAAGGGAGGGAGCGCGGCGCTGTCGCCCCCCGCCCGGCACGGCACGGCACGGCCCTGCCTGCCTTAGGGCTACTGCAGGGTCAGGCCGGCGCCCGATCAGCGCCAGCGAGGAGGTGGGGAGGGGGACGGTGGGGCCGGGGTGCGGCGCAGCCCCGGCTGCCGAGAGCGGGTCTGCAGGGACAGGGCGCCGCGGCGGCAGGCTTCGGGGCTTGGCCCGGCCCGGCCCCGCGCCGCCACCTGTCGTCGTTAGCGCTTGTCACAACGAGGGGATCATTAGCGGGGTAAAGCCGCCGTAGGAGAGAATCTGCGGGAGCACCGCGCCGCCGGACAAACGGGAGCCCTTGGTGCAGGGCGCCCTGGTCAGCCCAGGGCTGCCTTTGCGCAGCTCGGGGGGCACGGCGTGCTCGACCGGGGTCCCCACGGGGACCTAGCCGGGGTCCTGGTGCCTGCTCTTAGGCTGAAGGTGGGAGCCTGGTTGCGGCTGAGGCCGCTGCAGGAGAGCGTTGTAGCAGCTCTGGGGTGCTTGCAGTGGCCTAGAAGACCAGGAAAGTTTGGCAGTGGCACGCCTCTTTCAGTGAGGGTTTCTGGGGTGCCATTTTAAAGATGAGATTGCTCCACTGCTTGCTGGGCAAGTTGCTGAGGAATGAATGAGTTAAATGCCATCTGATGAACAGGGGGGCAGAATGGCCAAGAGAAGCTGTTAAATGACTCGGCCAGAGACACTTTTCCGTAGAACATAATTTTCATCCTAGCCACACACCTTCTTTGTTTCCTTCTGGAGATTATTTTCACACTAAGCAAAGAGACCTTCCTTTGCATCATTGCTTCTGTAGGGAAGGGCTGCTTGCACGGCTTCATTAGTGGCATTTGCTGTTTGATACTTCTCTTTCAGGTGACATTTCTTCTGATTTGCATTGTGATTGGAATGTATCCATTTCCGCGCATGCTTGTTCAGGAGAGAATTAGCCTTTAGGAATTCTACTCAGCTATTTATAAGCTGTGATCAGAGGTATACATATGTATACATGTTCAGTATTTGAAAGACTTCTTTTCCACCTCTGTAATGTGTGGAAAGATTTCTCTGAGTGCTGTATACCAATTGCCAAGAGCTAACATTGAAAATCTGTTCATCACAACTGGAGGACTGTGTATTTGTGTCCCTGTTTATCTGTGTACAGTCACTTTCTCAGGTACACTTCTTCAAGCTGTCAAACTTATTTCCCAATTATAGAAGCGGACAAAAAAGTTCCCTTTCACCATTTTCAATGAATGTTGGTAGAACTGAAATGTGTGGTATGATCCTACAGGCTGATCATACTGAAATGTGATTTCCCTAACTGAGTACCACAGAGCCAGAGCCTGGCAATGTGTGAACTATGGGAACAATTTTCCCTTAGTTCCCTTAATACCCAATGGGCTTGCACCTTGAGAGAGTGTGACAGACACACAGATCCCTCTGGTGTCTTTGAACTTCTCTGCCTGCTATACTATAATTAACAGTCGTGAACTCAGGGGAGCTCTATAATATGACAGAATTAGTCTCTATAAATAATCCTTGATTTTTGGACCAAATGACATGCAACAAGCTATGTGTCAGTTGTATTTTCAATATGTCTAGAAGGTGAAATAAATTATACAAGGAGAATAGTGAAACACCTGTTAGGATGGCTTTAATTACGTTGCATGTCATCTTTTACAGGTTTGGGAATATTTCTAAGATACCTGGAGTCCACAAATACTTTGTAATCAAACTCATGTATTTATTCTTTTTTAATATACTCTCAAAAATTGCTTTGAGGCTTATTTATTGACTTAGTCTGGAGGATCAACATTCATAAGCAGAAGAATATCACATGATTTTGAAGGCAGAAAATATGTTCAGACAATTCTTAAAAAGTATGCATGAGTGAGGACTGGAAATACCAAAAGAAGCATGTTGTAGAAACCTAATGTAAAAGTTGTCCAGCTGTATTGGAAAGTATCTGATATTCCATCACTATCATGAAATCAGGAGTTTTGCTTATTACTATCAAAGCTGTAGTCAGCATCCTAGCAAGGTATGCCTGTCTTTGCTCATAGCCTTGTTATGCTGAAATTTTTTCCTGATTGCTTTTTGTGCTCATCTCTGAAGAGGCAGGGAGACCCCCTCAGAACTTCAAGCACTTCTTCCTTTGAGGGTAATTACTTTGTGTGTTGCATTTGAAGCTTTCAACTGTATGTTGCGGTTTACATTTTTGAAAACATTGGACTTTCTTTTACAAAGCAGTCGACAGTGGGGGAATGATTTAAAGTCTGTACAGAAAGTATCTTAACAATGCAATGTCTTTTTGGTGAAAATACCTGTTTATGTATAATTCTCAAAGAAAACACCACTTGATACTTGAAAGCTTATGTCATACCTTCACAGAGATTCTGTTTCAGACCACCAAACTGATGCAGAGAAACCTCTGAACTCAGATTTGGAGTCTAAAATTAACTGAATTTCAGATTTGGGGCTAATTCTGAGACTTAGGGATTGTATAAATACAGTGAGAGATTTGGCAGAATATTTGGTCTCGGAAGTTCATTGTTCATTAGTTCTTAGCACATACTGGAGGCATGCACTGGATCCTCTGTGCAGACCACTGACTCAGAGATGAGGGTTGGATGCATCTGTGCCTCCTCTGACTCACTGCGCTTTTCTAGGAAGCAGAAGAAGAGGTGCAGGACAGTAGCAGCCTCGTGTAGATAACTGCAGGAGGGATGTCTTACATCTTCTTGCTCCACTGACCTTATTGAACCCAAAGCAGCTGAGCTAACAAAAGCAATTTAGAAGTCAGCTTACTTCAAGTGTTCCTTCTGCCTTTAATAAAGAAAGTTATATTGCTTTGAGTTTGCACAATCAAGTCACGGTAAACCAGAAATATCCCTGAAAGTTACTCACCCTGAAACAGGTTTCCAAAGGACAATTGAAAAGAGAGGGTTTAAGTCACACTTCATAGGATTCTCAGAGAGCATCTATTTTTAATCATTACTTCATCTCTGAGAGGCCACTGCTGCAATACCGCCAAACCAGTCATGAAGGTAAACAGCTGGTGATGTGTAAATACTTACTCATTGATTAGTCTGTGGGTCATAGCCTAATAGCATGTATTCCTGAGCAATTCTTCTGCAGAACAGGTTTTCTTTTCTTATAGTGAAAAGTGTAAGTGATTGAGTGGATGTGGTAGTAGACCTTGAGTTGCAATAGCAATCTGCAAAGGTCTTTCTCCATACTCCGAACTAAAACACAAATAGATTCACAAATAGGTTGCTTTTTCTTTTTTTTTCTTTTTTTTTTTCTTTTTTTTTTTTTTTCTTTTTTTTTCCCTAATGCAAGTATTAATCACATCTGCTAGGACAGTATCTTTTTGCAATACTTCTTCGGTTGGAATATATGACTGAGGGATTTGGCTTTCATAAATTTGCTTTTTGTATGTGTGTGGTGAGTGTGGCTTTTGAAACAAATTTGGATCTTGAGGTACCTGTGAGCTTGCCTATAGCTGAAGGTTTATTTTCAACAGCATGTATGGGCTAAGAAATTCTTCAAATAATCCTAAAACAGATACAGTAAATACAATATCTAGTTTGCTAGATCCATTAATCAAGAGGAGCTGTGAATGACAGGTATCCTTTCTACAGCCAGTCAAAGAATCATGTTTATCAAAGGTGTTTAAGAGCTATTTATGTTGAAGGCAACAAAGAATCTTTTTGTACTCTGCCATTAACTTCCTCCTTTGTTCTTCTTTGTTCTTCTGTTCATATATATATATATAGCTCGCAGCAGTCATACTTCATGCTTCAGATTTTAAGAAAAAACAGGATTTTTTGTCATTGCTATGTGGAGGGAGACGTGTGGTGCTGATGGGAGGGAGGACGACAGAGCTGTGGCTGATGCAGGAGAGCTCTAGGAGCTGTCCAAGGTGGCTAATGGGCACAGCCCTGGGGAAGGGGCAGCCAGAGAATGGGTGAAATGCAGAGCTAAAGAAATTAGGAATTTTGAAACATTGGCGTCAGGTAGAGATGAGGTGCCTGAGAGAGGAAGGAGGTGTATAAAATATACATAGTTCCCATCTGCAACATAAGTGTTGCAGAAAATTTGAGCAGTGCAACTGTACATTTTTTTTTCAGGATTTGATGAATGCAGCATCCGTCAGAGCTTTTCTTATGTGCTTTATGATATCACCATAGCAGTCTATATGCTAAAAACTTGCTCTTTTTAATTTTAATTAAAATTGTTGTATTCTTTTACAGTACTGAGTTGTAGCATCTTCCTATAGTAATATTTTTGGTCCTTCAAAGGTCTCTGTTTAAAATAAAAAAATAAATTCTGGTGTATTCAACTGTAGCTAGAAAAGCTTAGCTCCTCCTACAATCAGATACAAGAGAATGTGACTGCTTCCTTTAAAAGCAGTGGTTCTTTTAAAATTCACCCATATCAGAGCAGGGTCTGCACATACTGGCATTACTGGAAGTGCATTCTTACAAGGATGAATGCCTTACAGGTTGAAGACAACAAGGGAAACAGTAACATATGACTGTTGATGACGTCTTGCAGGTGAGAGACTGCCTTGAGTCCAGGGACCACAACGTACTTCTCAGGGTGAAAAGTTTCTTGTACAAATGTAGCCCAGAATCTCAACCTCATAAACCTGTAATATTTTTCAGGTTCTTCCCATAAGTTATTTCTGTCCCTGACAGGAGCAATTTAAAAATTAAGAGCCCATTCTGAAAATAGATTAATGCTTCACTCATTCTATTTCCACCCCCTCATACCTTTACAAAAAAAGTGGCTCCTGTAGCATTTGTCTTTGCTTAAATAATACAGTGTCAGTGTTATAAACAATGAAGCAGATTAATTGACCCTTGAAGTACACTAGCTCATTGGGCTCTTTTATTCATAGCAGAAAAAAAATGGTATTTACTAAAACAAGAGAATTATTATCCTGGTGATTTCCGAGGAGTATGAGCGTACTGCAAATATCTGTTTTCTTTCTTGAATTCTGAAGCATAGCATTTTATTAATTCGAATTGAATAACAGGTGAGGATGACATCCAGTATCAACTGTGGTAGCATGAAAATTCAGAAGACTGCTTTCCTGCTGTGATTTCATATAATCATAGAATTGCTTGGGTTGTGAGGGACATTAAAGATCATATAATTCCAGCACTCCTGCCATGGGGATGGATGCCTTCCACTAGGCCAGGTTGCTCAAAGCACCATCCAACCTAGCTTTGAACACTTACAGGAATGGGGCATCCACAGCTTCTCTGGACAACCTGTTCCAGTGCCCCACCACCCTCATAGTAAGAAATTTCCTCCTTATATCTAATCTAAACCTAACCTATTTTAGTTTAAAGCCATTACTCCTTGTCCTCTCACTACACTCCCTGACAAAAAGTCCCTCTCCAGCTTTCCTGTAGATCCCCTTTAGGTATGGGAAGGCTGCTATAAGGCGTCCCTGGAGCCTTCTCTTCTCCAGGCTGAACAACCCCAACTTTTTCAGCCTGTCTTTGTAGGAGAGGTGCTCCAGCCCCTTGATCATTTTTGTGGCTCTATCAACTGGACTTAATTCTAATACATCCGTGTCCTTCTTATACTGAAGGCCCCAGAGCTGAATGCATTATTCCAGGTGAGGTCTCAGGAGAGCAAAGGGGGAGAATCACCTCCTTCAACCTTCTGGCCACACTGCTTCTGATGCAGCCCAGCATATGGTTGGCTTTCTGGGCTGCATGCGCACATTGATGGCTCATGTTAAGCTTCTTGTTGAGCAACACCTCCAGATCCTTCTCACTGGCTACTCTCCATCCATTCTCCCCCCCAGCGTGTATCTGTATTTGGGATTGCCCTGACCCAGACCCTTGCACTTGGCCTTGTTGAACCTCCTGAGGTTTGCAGAGGCCTACCTCTTGGGCTTGTCCAGGTCCCCCCGGATAGCATCTCTTCCCTCCAGTGTATTGACTACAGCTTGGTGTCATTGGCAAAATTGTTGAGGGTGCACTCAATCTCACTCTCTGTGTCACCAACAAAGATGTTAAATAGTGCTGGTCCCATTACTGACCCCTGAGGAACAACACTCATCAATAATCTCCACCTGGACATTGAGCCATTGACCACAACTTTTTGTGTGCAACCATCCAGCCAAAGCCTTACCCACCAAGTGGTCCATCTGTCAAAGCCATGTCTCTCCAATTTAGAAACAAGGATATTATGGGGGACAGTGTCAAATGCTTTGTGCAAGTCCAGGTAGATGATGTCAGTTGCTCTTCCCGTATCAACCAACACTGTAACCCCATTGTAGAAGGCCACCAGCTTTGTCAGGCACAATCTGCCCTTAGTGAAGCCATGCTGGGTGTAACCAATCATGTCCTTATTTTCCATGTGTTTTAGCATAGCTTCTAGGAGGATCTGCTTTAATGCTTTTTTAATGCCTGTTCTTCTCTATCACACTTTGTAGTTTGACACAGGACGGGTTCTGCTCAGAAATGTGAGAAGCCCTCCAACTCTGAAAGAATGTCTGACTTCAGTATAGAAAGTAAAATGCAGAATAGCCAGTGGCTTCATCTGAGTTTCACATATTTCTGATGATCAAAATGTGCTGAGACCAGAAAATCAGTTAACAAATACAAGAAAGCCGAAGCAATGCATTGTCCCTTCTGTAAACTAATAACTCTTGAACTGCTTTTAAGCAAATTAAATCCAACATTTTTTCCTTCTTTTAGCATATAAGGTGTTTTCCTCTTGTCCATGGGTTTTGTGTCCCTTTTTTTTCTTTAACATAGAAAAATATGTGTTTTAACATAAAACTTATTTTTCCCTTTATGTGAGTGAAATGAAACAGTCACTAAAATCTGAGCCTTTAAACAAACGAAGCTTTAGAAGGAGTTAGCTTCTGGGTTCTTTGCACTTAGCCAGTAAAGCTAACAAATAAGTGAAATACACCGTCCTATTTGAAACAATAACACCATTACTAATATCAGCTAAATATTTCAGTTTCTGTTTTTTTTTTTTTAATATTATTTAAGGGAAAATACTGAGATGTACATACAAAAATATTTTTTGTTTTCCATTACATCTTAATTAAGTATAAAGACACTTTTTCGTAATACATTCTAAATACAGGCAATGTTGAGGTTGAGATTACTCACAGACAATATATGTACTGTTTATAAATCTTATAGAAGCCTCTGAGAGCCTGTGGAAGGGTTTCTTCCTCCTCCCCCCCCCCCCTCCCCCAGTCAGTATCTCATGCTGTGAGCATACATATTTGTTTGTCTATAGTGTTTAGAAGTGCTGAAGACCATCACTGTATCATATATTAAGGTGAAGATCTGGGCTGTATTGGACTTGATGTTCCAGATTCATTTTTCTGTCTACCTTCCAAGTATTGCACATTCCATGAGAACCTGATAGCATGTTAGATTAAATGTGACATATGATGAAAATTTTCCAGGGTTATAGGTAATCTAACACTATTCTCACAATATGTTTCAAAATAGCCATTCTTGTTCCTTTAATGCTTTTGGAATGACAACCAACCTGGCCTTGCTTAATCTGAACTAATTTTCTAGGTCGTATCTCTGATTTCTTAACATTGTGATGTCTAAATTAGTTTCAGAATAACGATGTTTCTGCATGTCACTATCAATCTCTCTTTAGATACCACTAAATTGCCTTTCGGGCTGCTTATCTCAATTTATTACAGTCAGAATCTTTCCACTGTCCTTCCAGCAAGGGGACAGCTAGAACAGTCTGTCCTGTTTACTGTCCTTTCCTCTCATCATAGTTTAAAACAGAAGCTGTAACAAGGGGCAGAATCTGGCGAGTCTTTCCAATTACTAGCCTTTCACCTTTCTCATACCACGGCTAACCATTTAGTTTCTTGTGTGTTTCAGTGGTCTTAACTGAAGATAAGTTTTTTCTGATGTGTTCTATTGAGCTAATAAACCAGATATATGAAGGTGCTGAAACAGTTTTAGCAGAGTATGTAAATATTATAGAAAGAGAACAGATGATCACTGGGTTTTTACAGGAAGGAGTGAGGATTTGTAATTTATTGGGTGGTATTGGAATGATATTGTTTGCAGGGTAATATGCTAGGCCACATAAGCAATGTGTTAGGCACCAGGAATGCCAGAAGTGAGTACATGACAATGTCTGAAATGAGTTGTAGAAGGGGTCCAAGTGAAACACATAGCACTGCTATATGAAATTGTGGATTTGGATACATTGAGGAAGAAAGAAGATCTGGATGTTTCTAGATGACTGCAGAAGAGAGAGTCCATAGTCAAAGAGGGCTCCCAAATTATAGATGGCTGGGGTGGAGGAGAATGGTATTGTTTTTTGAAGTGACAGTTAAAAAGAGTCATGGGGAAGGTCTGCAGAAGAAGAAGAGCAAGTTACCATTGTCACATTGCATTTCACTTTTACAGTAAACATGGGAATGTGAGACTGAAAGATACCTCTTGCGTTACCACATCTTGTCTGCTGCTGCTTCAGGTCACATCATTTTTTATAGACTTTCTACTCCATATCATACTCTACTTTAAAGATGGATGGGTTTCCTGGTGCTGCATTTAGTTTTGGGAAGATAGGTTTGTCATCTGATTGTTGCAATTTTGAGCTTAAAAAATGTATTGAGGTTCAATATGTACACATTAAGTGTAGATCTGTATTTTCACAGTATTCGCCAACAGAACAGTACCTTCACCAAAATACATCCAAGCGCATTAGGAAATGTAGGTTGTATAGCTGCTGGGAAACAATTGTATTTCTTCCCCAGATCAATTAATTTATAACATAATCTTTATAGTATGATATTTATTATGCTAGATTTGTGAGTCTTATACTTCAGTCTTATACTGAGTTTCTGGAAAAACTATGAAAGAGCCAAATTGTATATCTGATGCAGCTTCACTTATCTGAAGAGAGTTAAGGACTAACTGAGGAATGGATTATTCACACTTCTCTGTATTTCTTCAGTATTTTAATGGACCGTGTAGTTAAGTTCTGTAAGGCAGTTCTTACTAGAGCACTGATATGTATATAGAGATAAAACACTAAAGTTTTTTTCTTCAACTATTCTTTTATTATGACTTTCTCAGATAGAAACTACATCTGCATACTGAAAACATTTGGAACATACTTATCCATGAAGTTCACCTACAGTACACAGAAATAAAATGAAAGAAACTTAGACTCCAATAGGAAAGATTTTTAGGTTATCATACTGTTTTTCAGTTTGTGCATTGCAGTTCTTTGGGATCACTGGTTCTGCATAACTGTGATCAGTTGAAATTGCAGAAGACAAGACTACCTGTTATTTCCCTTTTCCTGGCTGAGTGAAATACATTCTTAATATAACCACCCTTGGTTTGACTACAGGTGGAGTGGCTCTTGTGCAGGGCTTCAGTGAGAGTGGCTGGTCCACCTAATCAATGACACTGCCGCAGGCTCCTGCAGCACAGAAAGTAGAAATTACACGATTTTAATGGTTGCAAAACCCTTCATACCTGCTGTGAGCAGTTGGGGGGATATGCCACACTGGAGAAGCTGGTTATTCTCCTCTGGCCAGTACTCCACCTTGCCTTCATTCCTACAGGTCCATCACAGGGAGTCATTGCCCACCTGAACTTTCTTCACTCTGCAATCAGTTGACATTGTGTTGCTTGTGTAAAGGAATTTACAACCCACAGCAGGTTAATCACCAAGAAGACCCAGGGGGTCTCACCGCAGGTGAGGAATGAGCATACCTTCCTCAGTACATTCCGGCTAAACATTTTTCAGTAGACCATGGTCTGACTTAGGGACTGTATTCTTCTGGAAGGTTTTGCGAGAGGACTTTTCTTTACTCATCTTTGCAATTAAGACGATAGCCTGGGCAACACCAGCATATGAAGAGTTAAGCTCTGTTGCCATACAATTAAACCTGGTAACTCTAAATCCTACCTTAGTAGTTGCCTACAGTTTTCTAAGAATCTTGTTTTTTCTTCAGCCAACATCACTTTGTTTATTAGAAAGAATATTAACTGTCAAGTAAAATGTGAAACAGTGTGAAATGCATAATGTTACAAAGGGTTAAAATTAATCCAAAGAGTTACATTAATAGTTTTACTGTAATATTCTACACCCTCCATTTGACTGTTTTGAGGTTAGGTACTTTGTACTCCTTTGTAGTTAAGAAACAGCCAGTAATATTACAGTAACTTTAGAGAGAGCAGAAACAAAACAGATATTATAAAATATTGCTAAAAGACTCTGTCAGTATCACAGATTCCAAATATATTGCGCTGCAATTTGTCATGTTTATATTGAATGTTTTGTATTGTGTTTCAGACTAAGTCAGTGAACTTTGTTTGCCAGCTTTATCTGTCTTGTGAATCATCTGCTATAAAGATAACACAATTAAGACCCACAAGTATTTTAGTCTGTCATGTGAACAGCATATGAAAATATAAAGAGTTTTATCACTTTGTTGCTACAGTACAATTAAATAATATCAGAATTGAACCACACCCACATTTTTTAATCTTTCTTTTAACCATTGTCAGAGTTGAATAATTCTCCCACTGTCTATCAGCATCAGACAGAATCTCTATCTCTGCTCCATTGAAAAAGAGTTTCTACATGCCGAAATTACAGGCAAACAGGAAAAAGAAGTACCATGTTGTGTTTTTTTTTTTCAGAGAGGGGCATGGTGTAATTCAGTCATTTACAAAATGACTGGTTGTTCTCCAGAAATATACACTGGATTTATTTATTTATTCCCTCATCTTCTTCATAGCTCATTCTTAAGGATCCTTCCAATGATAACGCAGTGAGAGTTGGAGATGATTTGCAGTTTCTGTGGTGTCATGCACACTGGTGGAGTGAGAAATCCTCTCAATTAACATCATGCAGCCCTGTGTCAGTGTTGTCATCCGTAAGTGCAAATAACATAATAGGGAGTCCTACCTGTTAAGTATTGAATTTTGGCTTATGTTCTCTTCCAATCAGATGTAGAACCAGGCATGTCTTTGCATGGGCTTTGCTTACTTATTTCTAAATTCTGAGTTTTTGGCCTGTGAGTGAAAGTAAAGAAAGTCAAGCCACAAAATGTCTTGTCATCTTGTTCTCCAAGATACCATGTTCTTCAGAGTGTTTAAGCCACAATGATAATAACATAAAACAGTTAACTACAGTCACTTCATACTGCATGTCCTGACTGAATTCAACTACTCTAGTGGTTCTGAGTTTTTAAATTTGAGATCTGACTTGTGTTGAATCCCAAGTTGTTATGGCTAAGTCCTTAAGTTTTTTTCTGTATCACTGTCTACGATACAGAAAAAATTGCAAGTAGTCTCTACATGCGGTGGCTCACATGGCTGCTGAGGACAGCATGTTTTGGCAAGTTTACAGTAACTGTAGTATTATCTGTGACATTCCCCATGTAAGCTAGTACAGATAAGCCCAGAGATTATGAAATTTGTTTAAACAAGGGGGTGTTTCTTTTCTTACTCATTTCCAAATCTATGTCATGAACTGCAGCATACTACTATAAGAGAAATGTAATAATTCTGTAGTCATTCCCATGCAAATAATATGCCATTTTCCATAGAGAAAGTTTCAGGGAAGGAAAAAACAAAACCAAACAAAAACCACAGCAATATGGAAAAAGACATACTTTTACTAGTTAGGTGCTGATTAATGATTTTTCACCAGATGCCCAAACGTCACAGGTACCTTTGCAGCTCTGCAGAACCTACAACTTAGTAGTCTCCCAGGACACATTTTGACTGATTTCTGTGGTTTACACACTACATAGGCGTACGCAAGGCTGACTGGTTCTGTCATGTTCTCATATAGCCATCATCTTTCAGGTTCTGAAAAGCTTAAGGGCTGGTAGGTGTGATCGATTGACCAAGTGCTACCTGCAGTGCAGTCAGCTCCAGGTACTGCTCCCCTTTTCTTTGGTAACACAACAGAAGAATTGGGTCATCCGACAAAGAAAAGTATATTCCCTCTAGATTTTTATGCTGTAACTCATGGGACTGTCTGGAAGATGGGTAGTAACAGATTTCTTTTGGTGTACTCAGTTTTTGTGGTTTTCTTCAGATCCTTTTTTCTTCCTCACCCCTATCTTCTCTTAGTTTGCATTTTTAACCCTTTTTGAATATTTTTCTGTCTGTTACCAAGTTTGCTGAAAGACTCTGCTACTTGGGTGAGTAATGCCAGGGCATTTGTTGTTGCTTATGGGGTCAGACAGATGTGACCTTCTCTGGCTGCTTCATGCTTTGCAGTCACGAGGACGCAAACTACAGCTTTCACTTTCTGCGTTAGTATTTTCTGGGAGGGAAAGTGTAGATACCATGTTATACAGTATGTAGTGTTGATGCACAGTTGAAAGGGTAAATTTTCCTCAGAAAATTAAAGCCATGGGATTGTACTGTTTACGCACCTTCATTCCCTTATGCCTGCTGTTGCAGAAGTCTGGACCCTAAACGGTGTGTGCAATTAAGCAGTAAGTAGAGGATTACTATTACAGTAATAATCTTAACCTAAGTTAGCCACATGTGCAAGAAGGAAAAGCAAGGAGAGAAGGTAGAAAGGAAATAAAAACAGTTTATTGTGGAGAAGAAGAGTGGCTGAAACTGAGGAAGGAGGAAGAGGGAAATTGGGGAAAAATGATGTTCAGCACTTTAGAAAGGAAGAAGTAAAATATTACATAAATGTTAAACAGATAAAAAGACAGGAAAAAACAAATAGTAGAGGCATTGCCTACTGTAGAGTTTGTAGTTTTGAGATGTAATTACACATGTAAGAATTATTTTCACAAATAGTGGAGTATGAGTAGCATTCATATAGAGAAAATAACATTTTACAAGACTTTCATTTATACTTGTTCAGGGTTGCTGTAATTGGTGTGATGTTAATAACAGTAGTGACCACGTGAAGTATATTCCTGCTGGGTCACACTTCTTTTTGTGTGTTAGAATTCCCAGGAAGAAAATTCCAGCGAGTTGGTTATTGAGATGAGGATCAAAAAGTTCTATAATCATCCAGTTCCAGTACGTAAGCAAATTTATTCTGCTTACTAACCAACTCTTGTTACTGCTACCAAAAAAAATTCTTCCTGTTTTCCCATGCTAAATTCTAACAGCAGATGGTAGGTGCTATTTCCACTTAAATGGTAGCTGCATTTTACTGTGTTTTGTTATTGTGCAGAAGTTAATATGGATATGGTTGCCGTGTCTGATAAAAAATAATAGTGTGAACATGGAAGTGAAAGCAACAATGCAATTATTGTCACTAGATAAGTAATACCCTCAACAAAACAATACAAACAAAACAACAAACAACAACAACAACAACAAAAAACACTATTACAGGTATACAAGCAAAAAAGCATAAGGAAACTCTGGTAAATTTTTGAGAGGACCTGAAAGGTTTTCGTAGTAAAATTCAAAGAAGTAGAAAAGCGACCTCTGAAGAATGAACATGAGGGTGAATCGTTCTACCTTATAGTAATCCTACTAAATGTATAATGATCAAACTTTCCAGCTGGTCCAATATTACAGTTGCCACTTGGCACGTAGTTACAAAATGTCTTGGTCACTCCTGATCAGGAGAAGGAGGCAAAATATGTTTTCATCAACTTTATTTCAAAATGCAGTGGATCACAAGTATCCCCCTTTCTTTGTATCATAATTATCTTTTTTTTTTTTTTTTTTTTTTTCCTTTAAAACATCTAGGGTATAACCTGAAGATAGACACAACTCAGAATCACCTGAGTTAGTGCTAGACATCTTCAGTGTGCGCATCTGCACAGTGCTTGTGATATTCCTTCCTGTAGGCTAACGCTTCATTTGAAGGCACATTTCTGACTACTCTGGGCAAGGTTTGCCTATTTCTGTCACGGATAATACATTGTGTATGTCCATCTTTATTAAGACTCTGTGAGGAATATGTCTAGCATCAAGAGCCATTTGCAACACCAGCTTGGTAGGATCAGAGCAGGAGTGGGGGAGTCTGGTTAAAATGGAGGTTGCTACAGGTACATGTCTGTAATCTTGTTTGGCATGGGAATACTCTTTACCTTGTGTCAAGGTATGCAAAAGGAAGATGTCTTCCACTGTGCTGTGTGATGAAGAAGGGAGCAGCATCTAGGGAAAGGCACATACTTCCTCACTGTTGTAAATCTCTTGCAAGCTTCAGAAATGCAGAATCAGCTGTACATCAACCTGACAGCTGTATCCAGTATGTAAAGTAGAATGCCCCGTATCTTATCATAAAATGTAATTGAACAACTTCTTATAATAATACAATTTAGTATTGCTGCAATTTAAGCATATGTCTGTCTTAATTGTGTGAATAGTCTGAAGTCAGGGAGAATACTTATATGCTTATGTTCAGCTGTTTACACTGGTATTTGCAGGATCAAAACCTTAGTAACTTACTTCAAAACATGTAACCATTTTACAAGCTGAGTAATCTTTCTTGGGCTTATCTCAGAGTGCTGATTAATTATTTTCAACACTTTTAGCTTAGCACTAGGTTAGAAGTAGAGAGCATTGTGTCTTATCGTTCGTAGATCAAGGGCATTTACATAATATTGCAAATATCTTCAAGACTATTAAGATTCAATGTGTTGCAAGGAGTTTAAGCTGTCTTTGTTCACTGGAAAAGAACACACCAATCAAAAATCTTAATAGTTGCTCCCATTTGCCTGGAAACATGTTAACATGTTCATTTTCCTTATTAGCAGTAAAGACTTGGTTGGAATTTATAATCTGCTTCTATTTTCCTTCATTTTGCTTCTGCAAGTGCAGAACAGAGGACAGTTCATTGTCTTTCTGTGCTATCAGAGGAAAATTCTGTGAAAGTAGCTAGTTTACATTTTTGTGTCAACTAACATCCAGTTAGACAACAGAACTATCACAAACCACCCCCATGGTGAATCTTTAGGGAAGATTTTTTTCAAAATTTCCTGCTTTCTATATGAGAACATTAATGAGTTTCTACTATAGTACACTACTGAATATGGGATCCCTATCTATTTTTTTCAGTACCAACAGTACAGACCAGTTGTCTGTGGATTTGCCTAAATCTGTTTTTGAACCTGCTGGTGTTGTTTGCTTCTACAGTTTCAATCACTTAAAATGAGGGGCCTGTCTTATCAGCCTCTTTAGTCATGTTACAATATCTAACTTAAATGCCTTGTGTACCATCAAAAATAAAACTGAGGGAAGAGGCAAGTTTGGCTTGGGCCCTACTAGCTTTCCTGGGATGCTGCAAGTTTACATGAGTCAATGAGGATGGTAAAAGTAAGCTGGATGCACCTTTTTTTGCTTTTGTGTTGCAAAATATACATCACTGACGTCACCAAAACCCAAAGGGATTTAAGCAATTCCATTAACTTCAGTGAGTCTGTTAATAACTTCATTGAGGCTATTAATATGAAAAAAACCTTTCACCACTCAATGGGTAGTGAAAGCTTTTGAGTGGCCTTGTCTCATATCAAATCTAGTTAGAATTTGGGTCTCTCAATGTTCCAACTAGCCAGGACTAATACAGTTCAAAGTTCATGTATGATAATGATGTTTCCTTTTAAAACAATGTCTGTAGTAGAGATGGTATTTAAGACACTTATGGGAAACACTTGTGTAATGTTTTACTTATTTCTGTGAACCCAGACTGGGAAAATGAAAAGAAAGGATAAAGAGTAAGCAAGTAAAATATAATTTATGAAAGTGCAACGCAAAATAATGAATTCAAGAGTATATTCAAATTATGAGTCTGCAGTTGCTTAAGAAAACAACATTTGTACTGCTTTCTGAAAACACTGATGAACACATTTCCTATACCAGTGATTTTCACTTTTTACCTCATGTTAAAATAGAAAATGATCATAATGCACATCAAAATGAAGAAATTTGTCTTTCAGCCTATGATTTATTTTGTTCAGAAGCTAGAATTATTTAATAATTCATTGAATCCAAAGATAATAAGAATACAAAGTGCTTTGCATCATGGCTGAATTACTGATTATACTCGTAGTCTAATATTTTGTAGATTGGTCATGTAGAAGAATGAGCGTGAAATATGCAGAATATTATTTTATTTGATCAGTTTCCTTGAAATCATTAAATTAATTTAGTAGTTATTAATTGTAGTCATGCTCTTTTCTGGTTATGTACAGTGGTAAATACTGAAACTATTGCTGCTGCATAGATATATTTTCAACAATGCATCCAAAGTACTCTATCATACCACTTCCTTTTTAATGTGCGACAGTGCTTATTTATTATATTAATTTATTAATGACAGCTTGGGATCTTCAGATGCTAGTGTAAACAGGTAAAAAGTCACCACTGGACTGGACTGATAATCAGAAGGCATAATCAAGATATTTCCAAAGACACATCTAAGAAATCTTCCAAATTCACAATTATTTGTGGTGTTTATTACTGTTACTATCACAATATATAGAACAGAAAAGGAATACCTAAAGGATTTGTTTTAGAAGTTCCACCACAGTGATAAAAATGTGTTTAATGTTCACTTTTTTTGATTTATTTACCTTCTCTTTTTCTTCCTTCTTCTCCACATCTCCCTTATAAATTACAGCTAAGTCATGTTGCATTTTTAATATGTCTTTTAGGTATTGGAGTTGGCATGCTGGTACGGGAATACGGCAAGCTGTCTAACTTGGATAAATTCTACTTTTCCTTTCCTGGGGAGGTGCTGATGAGAATGCTCAAACTCATCATTCTGCCATTAATCATATCAAGTATGATCACAGGTATGTATGACTGGAACTGTGCAGTTTGCTGTTGTGATTTTCAGTGTGGTTTAGCTTTTCTTTCTAAAAGAAATAACCTTCAAAAACAACTTGATGGAACTATATCATAAAAAATACAGATGCATACATTTAGATTACAATTTTCTATTTACAATGAGAATGAGTTTGGAAGGATTATCACTGATATTTAGTAATGAAGTTATAAAAAGCCATGAGATAATAACTTCCATGTGTATAGATTCCTTCCCAACTGTTTAACCAAACAGTTGCAAATTGCAAGCTCAAAGCTGCAACTGAATATTCTCAAGAGTTAACTATTATAAATAGTCTCATGCCACTATTTTGTAAGAAAAGGAGAGGTGATTTCATATTTTACTGTCAAAGAAAGGTGATTCCTTACCTAACTTACCCTAGTCTCTGCAAACTCCTATGAGGTTCCTTGCATGAGGTTTGGTGCAATTTGGCATTTGCTGAATCCCTCTGTGGAGCCATTTAATTTACTCACCTGGCAGAATGCTATAAATTAGCACATACACACGCACAAAAAAAAAAAAAATGAATAAAATATTTTTTTCTGTTTGGTATGTGTTATTCAAAGGAATTTTGCAGAAGTGCAAGAGAGTAAGCAAGCTCTTGTTTGGAACCCAAGCCTTGGCATGGTAGAATTTGCTAACAGCTCGCTCATTAGGAGATATTTGGAAAGATCAGGAGCAAACCCAAAGCAAAGAGATAGAACTGGAAGTCAAGTAATCTTTCTGACAAGGTAAAGGAAGCCAGACATTTGTCGCTACCCTGTTTTCTTTTGTTTCCACAAATCCTGTACTTTAGGACTGCATTCATGCCTTGGTGTTTGTCATTTAGTTGGATGGTCATGGAAATATATCAGATATTTGACTGTGGAAAGCTTGTTATGGTCAGGGAATGGAAGGGGAATTTAGATCCTGCTGTGAAACTGTTGTTGGTTTAAGAAAAGGAGTGAAGAACAGAGGAGGCATAAAAAGGGCTTGGTGTTATAATCAATAGAAAGGGTAGCAGCATTTTTACAGAGAGGAAGGAATGACACAGAAAGCAAAGGAAAACTAAGCTCTATTTTTATCATACTGAAATTGAGTCTGTGTCAGGAGACCTAGGAAAAAATGCTAAAAGACTAATACATTTCATTTTTCAAACAAATGTTGATTTGTGGGTAAAGTTGGGCCTGTGTTTTCAGAAGTAAATGATATAATTAGGATAACAATGAAATGATCGATCCCTGTCCAGCACTTCTGGGGGGAAACAGGAATCATGCTGTTAAAAATATTATGCAGCTATTTGATGCTTGGCATTCAAGTAGGAGTAAACTGCATTTTTAACTACTAGCATTAACTTGGATTTTAAAGATTGCAGATTACTAGAATTGAACTCATATAAAATGATGACAGTGAGACACTTTACTTCTGACCTTAGCATATACATAGAAAAGCGGAGCTTATTTTTTACACTTACATGTTAAGGTTTTAGGCAAGGAAGAAGAGGTAAAATTGATAAATTTTCTTGATTAAAAGAAGGCTGTGTATAGTCATAAAGCACAGTAGTCATTATTTGTCTTTCATATAGAACCTCACAGAATGGTTGAGGTTTCAAGGGAACTTTTGACACCATCTAGTCCATGCCCCTTGCTCAAAACAGGGTCAACTAGAGCAAGTTGTCTTGGACTATGTCTGACTATGTTATGAATATCTTACAGGATGGAAAGTCTACAACCCCTTTGGACAACCTGTTTGACCATCTGCCCAGTAAAACAGTGTTTTCTTGTGTTCAGATGAAATCTCATGTTTCTTAACTCATGCCCTGTTACCTTTTGCCCTGTCTTTGGGCACCCCTGAGAAGAGCCTAGCTCTGTCTTTTTCATTCCCTCCCATCAGGTATGTTCATATTCATATTCATATTGTGCATGTGAATAAGATATCCCTAAGCCTTCTATCCACCAGGCTGAATAGCCCAAGCTCTCAGGTTCTCCCCATGTGAGAGATGTTCCAGTCCCATTGTTGCCTTTACAGCCCTTTCCTGCATTGGTTCAAGTAAGTCCCTAGCTTTTTTCTACTGGGGAACCCAGAGCTGGACACATTACTCCAGGTGTGTCCTCATCAGTGCTGAGTAAAGATCAGCTCCCTCCATATGCTTTCAGTGGGCTTGCTAATGCAGCCCAGAAGGCTGTTGGCAACTTTGGTCATGAAGTTACATTGCTGGCTCATGGGCAGCTTGTTGTCCAACACGGTCTTCAGATTCTTCTTTGCAGAGCTGTTCTCCAGCCAGCTGGCCTCCAGAATGTAGTGGTGCCTGGCTTTATTCCTCCCCAGATGCAGCATTTTGCATTTCTCATTGTTCGTCTTCATGAGATGTCTCTCAGACAAATTCTCCAGCTTATTCAGGTACCTATGAATGTCAACACAACCAGCTTGTCTGTCACTTCTCCCAGTTTTGTATCATCTCTGAACTTACTGATGATGCATTCTGCCTCCTCATCTGGCTTAGCAATGAAAACAACAAAAAGTATCTGTCCCCATTTTTACCCTGGGGTGACTAGCATCCAACTAGATTTTTGCAAGTGGTTGTAACCCTCTGAGCCTAGCCATTGAGCCAGTGTTCACTACACTTCACTGTGCACTCATCTAACCTCTATTCTGTAAGCTTGTCTTCAAGGTTTTTATGAGGCACTGTGTGAAAAAATAAATAAAGTAAAGGTAGACAACATGACCTCTTTGCAGTTCAGAATTTTAGTGCCAAAGCAAGATTCACACTTTCAAAACATGCTGTATGGAATAGAACAAGGAGAGGAATAAAAATTTAAAGGAAGATGCAGGGTCTATCTTCAGCTATATCTGTAAACAAGGTAGTGTCAAGTTAATGTCAACAGCACATCTCTCTGCATTTGGCTGTGAACCTTCCTTGGAATGAGACACAAAAGTATTTTCTTTAGAAGGAATTTCATAATTATTGACTAAGCACAGAATATACAACCTGCAAGTTGGCTGTCATTGCTGGGATCAGAGGTCATCTGAGTACATCCACTTCTTCAGGATCTGTGTATTTTTCAGGATAGAGAATGTCAGTTTTCAGACCCCTGTAGAGTGTATATCTGATGTTCACAGCTGTCAGATCTATGTACATGTTCATGTGCTCAGTGGCAGACATTTAGGGACCCGAAACAAGAAGCTACTGCAGTAAAAACTAGTGATATTGATTGAGTCTGAATGCCAGCCTTCTGTACACACATTTCTAGCTCACAAGCTAAGAGGATTCCAGTTAGCTCACCATGACAGGAGGTTAAATGTTATCGTGATGTTATGCCTCTGCAGCAGGCTAAAAGTGCGCACAGAAACAATTGTAGTGGCACATTTGGTGCATATTTGTTACCAGACCACATAGGTGGGTCCAGAGGCATCTAGAAAGTTTTGATGCCTAAAATAGCAGAAATGTATTTTGTGAATATAAATCATTTCAAAATACAGGATTTTGATGACCAGTAACATATATATGTATATTATTATTATTTTTTTTTTCAGAAAATGTTACTGAAAAGGTAATCCAGAGTTTTATATTTTTAAAAAATTATAATGTCATAGTTTGATAGTTTCACATCCTGACGAACATCACTTTATACATATGCTTTTGAGATAGAGAGCTACATATAACTGCAGAGACCAGATTTCTGTCCATTTGGACATAATGATGTAAATCAAGTGTAGAGCAAAGACAGTGATGGAAATTATTCCTTACTGATATTTCAGGAATTTCTGCAAAATTTAAAGTATTAGTAACTTTAACATGTTAGAGCAATTCCTGTCTTAGTGGAAAAAGCTCTCACAGACTTCTTCAGTTAGAGCAAGAACGCACAGTCTCTTTTCAAACTGAAGGCAAAATTCTCCCTCTTGTGGTTAAATAGAGAGCTTTACACAAAGTGATTTTCCTTCACAAATTCAGTTCCTCAGAGTGTAAAAAAGGGAAAAGATACTTGCATATTTATTTTGCATAGTGTGCAATCTGAAACTTATGGATTTTTTCCACTTAACTGCCTGGAGGCTGAACCGTGGGCTAATAAAAAACTGACATAAACAATAAGCATTTATTTACTGGAAAAAAGTGAAAATAATAAGAGGCAGATGAGTCTGAGTAATGCTATGTTCTTTTAAATTAGTTAGCCTCAGAGACCAGCTTGTAATAATTATCTTCTTCTCATAATTATTTTAGTGAATACTCTGATCCATAAGCCCACCACTAATAATAAAGTCCCAAGTACTTAGTTCTTTTTAATCTCCCTAGACTGCTGTTATTCAAAGTCATTATTTGTACAATAATGCACCATACATGTGAAGGAATTGTTTGTCTTTAATATTTCCTCCTGTATTGTCATAGGAAAATTTGAAAACAAAAATCAGAAGCCTAACCTGTTACTTAACGACAGTTGCTATGACATACAGAACCATGTATGTCATAGTAACATACCATGTATGTTGAATGTAACACTCAACAAGCCAAATCAGCTTCTTTAAAGTACTGCTCTAAAAGAAGACATGTTTTGACAAGTACCAAAAATAGATTATTTTAGGTACCCTGTATGGAGAAGGAGTAGGGGAAATTTCTGGCATGCTTCCTGGGAGTTTGGGGCTTAAATCTAAATCTAAGTAACTGTGCAGTACTTCAAAGCCTGTAAACTATCTTTGCAAGTAATGGAAACTCACAATTCTGATTTTGAGAGAATGAAAATTCTTTAGAATTTTGCAGAATATCTCATCATACATGTATGTCTGCACACTGAGCAGACTAGCCCCTTTAATCAATTTTAGCTTTCTTTTTCATGGATTGAGGTTCACTGTGTAAGCTGTTCCCCAGTATAATGGCAGTAACTGTTTGCAAATCTATTTCCTGTCAGGATCACAACAGAGCTTAGGGTGGAGACAACTGTCCAGTTTTCTGGGCTGTTATGCTCCATGTTTGGGTACAAGTTCAGTGAACTTACATGACCAAGCCTGTAACTAGCTAATCAGCACAAGGTTTCTGGCCTTCTTTCTTGCACATGTCATGTGTTAGTAGCCAGCGTAACCAACAACTCCAGCCCTTCAGGTACTAAAATGGGCTTTGATTCCCATCCCTCTTCAGTCAGTCCTTCTAAGTTGGTGATACTTCAGTCTGCCTGCCTCATTGACTTTCAAACTACAAACCGTTATGTGAATGCCTTTCTTTAGGGATAGACTGTTCTCTAACAGTAACTTCCTCTAAAAACTGGAATCACATGTCTGATAAATGACTTTTAATTAAATTTTCAGGGTCATTCATAAATGCCAGTAATCTTAGCTCTGTCACAATAGTGCCTGTTCTGTTTTCCATATCATGTGTTGGGTTAAAAATTGCAACACACAACACACCAGGTACATGTCACAGATCTCAATCTTGAGGACATGATTTTATCAGCTATTCAACATCTGTTTTAATGCCTGAAATAGTCTTTCCATCATTTCTCCTATTTTCTGCCTAGTAAAACATTATTAAAACTTTTCTGTGTGTTTCTGGCCCTCCCTGCATTTCCAGTCCTCATAGGCAGCTCCAAAGAGGCTAGGACACATGCATGGGAGTTTCCCAGCTCTGAAACTGAACTTGTTATAGAGTATTTGTTATGAGGAAAACTAAAATTTCTCAGAAAAACTGATGTGGTGTGTAGCCTACACGCAGCAAACCTCAGAAACAATGAAAAAAAGTATGAACCGCCTTTCTGAGGGCAGCTCTGTGTGAGCTGTAAATAAAATATCTGCCTTACTGTGAGTCTGGTGAGGCTCCAATCCGCTAGGTTTCCATGACTATAGAAATAAATTCTTCCTGCTTGAGGGCCTGTGTTGGTTATTGCTGCAGTACTGTCTGAAGCATCCTGCTAGTTTCACCTTTCCCAGTACCAACTGCACACTTTTTTCTTTGCACTTCTTTGTCATAGTATAAAGATTATTTTACTCAAGTCTATCTGACTAGGATTTTACAGCTATGTGACGGAGAAATATGTCCCAGTGAAGTATGGAGGCCAATGAGTTTTCCCATTTGTGGAGACCGTTGTTTTCCCTATGGGAAGAGGATCTTGATTCATGGCTGATGGAAGGGTATCTCAAATTATTTGTTCTTTCCCATTGTTCAAAACTAAAGAGGCAGTTTCCTTCCTTGGTCTACTTTGGGGAATTTACTAAATTGCTATATCACAAAACCATATTTTGTGGCAAAGAATACAAAATGGGAGACAAAAGACTCGGAATGCAATGCGAAAAATCAGAGTATTAATCAGGTTGTTCTTATTTCTCATGTAGTTTATCTTCAAAATTCAGAAGAGCTCAGACAAACAACTCCCCCCCCCACTGTATTAATAATTACAGTTAGAACACACAGCCGAATGCACTGTGTCTATGCTTAGGAGTAGATCTACTAGCTCTATCAGGTATAAAAAGTCCACAAATTTAAAGTACTGTGAATGGGCATAGGAAGGTGATAGAACAAAACTATTTTGTTTTCTCTAAATGTATAGAATCCTAAAATATCCCGAGTTGGAAGGGACCCATCATTAAGTCCAACTTCTGGCTTCACACAGGACCACCTGAAAATCAGACCGTATGTCTGAGAGCATTGTCCAAATGCTTCTTGTCCTCTGACAGGCTTGGTATCATGACTGCTTACCTGGGGAGCCTGTTCCATTGCCCGACCACCCACTCAGTGAAGAACCTTTTCCCAACATCCAGCCCGAATCTCCTGAAAGCTTCAAAATAACTTTTCTTTTGGTATCAGCATTCCTGACGTGGGTAATAGCTGCATCAACAGTTTCCATTCCTGCATTCTCTATTGAGAGATGCTCTGCTATCGAGGCGTTGTTAACAGGCCCTGTGCATCATGAACAAGTGCACTAGTTTCCACCCACTGGATAAGCCCTGATCTGGCTTAACATACTCAGAGACTCTCTCTTGCAATATTTGCACTCTCCAGTTGCATTTCTATGTTTCAGATGTCACAAGAACCAGCAAGAAAGCAAATCCATAGTACAGCAGTAATAACATTGTTACCAGAGCTCAGGCAGGGAATTCACCTTGTCCCTTTCTATCATGTACATTGGACAAAGGGCGAGAACTGGTAGACTACTGTTAATGAGTTTTACCTTCAGTTGTACTGAGGGATACTGAAGGTCCTGTCCCACTGTCCATGTGCAGTCATTGAGGCAGGGAAGACTGCGTAGTCATGGGCTACTGGACAAAGTTTTGTGCTCATCCCCATTGGATTACTCCTATAACAATCATTTTCTTCTTACCCATCAATATTAGTGATCTCATGCAACTGAGACAGCCCCTATATTATTTAAGGCTTTAAATTACAGTAATAAAACTTTGAAATGGACTTCTGGTTCATGGAGCATGATTACCACCAGCTCTCAAGGGCAAAGAGCCCCAGTACAGCAGCTGTTCTGCAGCATTGGCAGCCACTGCCTCCCATCCCAGCCATATCACTGTGGGTCTGCTGGTGACACCAGTGTGTGTGGATGTGAAGTGAGTTGGTGTCCTCAGCTCTTCTGTTCTGGAGCTCAGCACGTAAAGCAACAATTCCACTAAGTAAAACCAACTGCATTCACTTTTTTACTCCATTTCTGTATCTGTGGACTTCATGATCAATTAAAAAATATGTCGTGTTAAAGTTTTCTTTATGACAATCTGGAAGCTAAAACTTGTACACCTATACCTTCTACCACCTGTAATTCTGGAGTAATTCAGCTAGTTTCAGTACTCTTGAGTTTTCTGTATTCCCTCCATACATATTTCTCCTGCAACAATGCAGAAGCTGTTTCTGCTGTATTCATGAACCGAATGTGATTTCTCCTATGCATTTTCCTAGCCTGTCCAGCTTGGCAGATTGATGTCATCTTCATTCCTTGTAGGCTCTTATTATATTCCACCCAAGGAACATTGAATCTTCTGAAAAGGTGCTAACATGTTTTTGTAGCCTCTAAAAGCTTTCTAGAGGAAAAACACGTTTTTTTGTACAAGTGATACTATTTGCAAATAAGACGAATGAAAGTCAGTACTAATATCTTCTTTCTATGCATGTAGTCCAATCAGGTCTATAGGGAAAGATCATAATACAACACTGCAATGGTGATTTTGCCAACTGCTCACAGACCAGCACAGCAACCTGTTAATGAACTGACATCTGGGGTCAGACATTTTTCTGGACATGTTACCTGAACCGTACCATTTTATAATGATTTAATCGCTTTGATTTCCATAAACTATTAATCTCCCATTTATTTATCCCTTTCTATCTGGTATTTAGAAGGTTTGTAACAATTACTTTTTCAAAAGCTTCCTGAATCATCCAGGACACTCCCTGTCAGTATTGAGTATTCTTTGTAACTCTTAATACATTCCATGCTCTATTCTGTTTCTTCAGAAAAAAAAAAAAAAAAAAAAAATCTGCTTTTTTCAGTGCCTCTTCAAAGTCAGAAGACCAGTATTTATCTTGCTAACCCAGTGTTAGTCTCATTAGATCATATAAGTAGGATTTGAAAATTTTCTGTTTTAAAATGTTTTTGTGGTATTTAAATAGAACTAACAGATGCTTATTCATCACATTTGCCCCCTTTCCTCCTTCCCAACCACTAATTTGCAAGCTTTCATCAACTCATTTGTAAGACCTTCTTATGTTGCATTTACAGAACTGTACTAGTAGAAGAATAAACATTTTCTTCAAAGAAAAGGAGATGCTATCAAGTTTACTGAAACCATAATAGCTACAAGCTGTTATATGCTTTTCCTTTTCAGCAACAATGAAATCTGAACAGATAGGAAAACTGCCGCTATGGAGGGACTGACAGAATACGAATTGAAGACTTTTGGTAACAAACACTAAAGACAGAGATGGTAGGTCACCAAAAATGTGGTTCGAGTGATTACATACCACAGTGACCGGGTCTTCTGTTTGCCATGGCAAATCTTCATTACCTGATCTTCTCAGGCAACATCTGGGTGAGAACTGTCCTCCTAACATGACTTAGCTATATATGTCATTCAGTTAGCTACTGGAAGGGTAGACACAAAGAGGAATGCAGAGCCCCATGACATAGTAAACACAGGGAAGAAACAAAATTTCTTGGAGTTGCATATCAAGTGAAAGATTGTTGAGAAAAGATCTATGGTTAATACAGATAACAGCATCTGAGTCCTGTGTCTTAGCTGAATGATTAATTAGTGAATAGAATCGTGCAGTCTGAAGTGTCAGACTTAATGTCACTGACTTAATGCCTATGCATTTGAATAGACACGTGAATTGCTTGTTTGGTCCTGACAGTCTTGTTCATTTGCAAGGGATGCTATACTACATTTCCTAGAGAATTCCAGAGAGCAAAGTGAAAAAGAGCAGAAGACAGACTGTTTAGCCCTTGGAAGGAAAGAACAGTAATTCCTTTTGAACCTAATTAGTAAACTTACAGCTCAGGGGGAATATGGAGAAAATGAGCTTTCAGGAGATTTATTAAAGTCAGGGTAAACTTGTACTAAAAGTTCATTCCAACTAAATGGGCAGAAAAGGCGAGAAAAGACTCAGAAACTCCCTTGAAAAGAGGGAAAATGACAAGTGAGTCAAGGATGGCTTCAATAAAGTGTAAGCTCTGATTTCACTGCTGATATGGTGATTTCTCCTGCAGCTGTTACTGCCTGAAGTTCATATAATAGGGCCTTCCATTCAAAAGGTCACCATGTGAAATACTATGCCAAGGGCAAAAGGACAGAGGACAGATGTCTTTGGCACCCTTGTTTTCAGAAGATCGGAGGAGAACATTCTTTATACAGGAAATGAAGAGGCCTTGCAAAAACAAGGATACAGAGCTTCATCAGGAAGAGACTGGCTGGGTGAAAAAAACCTTTAGATTAGTTGACAAATTTAACATTCAGTCTCTTTATACCCCTTCTGAGTCTCAGGAAGTGTGACTCCAACATGTGTCCCTGTGAAGGAAGAATCACTGTGATCTGCTTAGTCACAAGGGAGATTGTGCACATAATGCCAGGCAATTTGGACTCAAAGATCTCTCCAAACCTGACTTCATGTTTAGGACAACAGAGAAGACCTTTCACTGATGTGAGACTTTCCCACTTAACATACGTGAACCAACTATCAAATGATAATAAAATTTACATGGAAATAAGATAAAATCTTTGCTTACATATATGAGATTTCTTTCTTTCCTGGAATTTGCGATTTTTGAGCTGATTACAACTGGCAGTGAGCTATGGAGTAAGAACTCAAATTTGGATTCTCTTAGACACATAAAGGGATAAGAAAATAAGCAATAAGCTTGCTATAAAAGTCAACAGTAGAGCTAGAATTTGGTGCGTGGTTCCTCAAGCAAAAATACTTTCTCAATTCTGAAGATACAGGCCAAATGCTGGTTTTATGTGTTTTCTCTTGCAAAAGAAGGAAAGGCAGCTAACTCAAAATGCTTACATGCCTCTAAGAAAGATTGTGATTGTGACTTAACCACTGCTTCTGTGAAGATTAGAGAATTAAGTGAGAACAGTCAGTAGGAGGTAAATGGCATTCTGAAAAACAAACCAGACGGAGAGATCAGGTCATACCACATCAGGTGCAGTTGAAATATTGATGCATATTGATACTGTTCGTGTCTTATATTAAGAATACTCCCAGTTCCATCTTTTAAAGTCAAGTAACTTCATGCATTTCAGACAGATCTCCATTTATCAAGGGGGCTGTTTCTGCATTCCTTCATTCTTTTATTTTTTTCCTAGTATTTTTCTAAGAGTAATTTTTTTCAATAACATATAGCATAGCACACCCATTGGAATGAAACAACACTGCTTTTTTTGTATAAACCATTATGGTTCCTTTAGAAGGATTGCTTACTGAAATACTGTATATGCATTTTAAGAATCCCCCATGTTTTTCCTATTTTCTTATGTTGGTTGCAATATCCTATGAAAAAGTTTTAAACATGACAATGCTAGATGTTCGTAGTATCATTCCTATGACTTAGTGCATGCGCATTGCAGCCAGAATAGCCAAAATGGAAGGTAAGGGCAGGAGGAGGGGGAGAATTAAAAGTGGAAGCTTTGAAGATGTTAAAAATTCTTTAATGATTCCTCTAGAATCTACTGAATTTTCTCAATTAAAGCTGTAAGACTGATGGCAGTTTGGAGCAGTTTCAGAACTGCGTTTTGTTCTTCAGTCAACATCTGAGTCATGTATGAGAAGGTGTAAAAGCCATAGTATTCTATTCATTAGGAACATTTGATGCTATATTTTTGTCACAATTGTGAATTAAATATCAGAAAACTAAGAGAATTGTTGATGTGTGCTGATTTACAGTTATTTCTCCACAAAAATGTAATTAGCTACGAAAGAGAAAAATTGTAAGTGTCAAGGAAGAAGCTATGTTGTGGATGGCAATTGTTTGAATGTGGAAAGCCCTTGAACTGGACTTTTCCCTCTGCCACTTATGGACATGTAAGGAAAAAAGCCAACCACCAGTGCTATGGAGCTGGATAAGTGGCATCAATCTCTACAGAGAAAACTTACATCGTGATCCTCAAGTGTCATGCTGTTGGCAAAGGCAGGTAAACAGCCCAGCCTCTTGCTGATTACACCATTATATCATTTGCAGATGAATTTAGATGATGGAAGGAAAAGATCCTGTTAGCTTCTTCTGAACTTAATTTGATTTCTTCTGGTATTATTACAAGCTTTGAGAACAGATAAGAAGTACTGCAGGAGATGATGCACTTGATGACACTAGAATTTGCAGAGCAGCAAAAAAAAATGCTGAAGGGTCTAGGTGTGATTGCTGCTGCTAGACAATCACAACACCAAATTAAAGATTCAGTTTCTTATGATGTATAGGAAAAGAATACCTGGAAACATAAACCCTTGTGCTCAGTTAGGACAACTCTGTAGAATGGTATGGCAAACTCTGTGGATATAGGTGTTGTCCACTAGGCAGCTGGTAAGATATGATCACTAGAAGCCACATCCTTGTGACTGTTTCTACTCTTTAATGCAACCCTTTTCACTCCTAGATCTCACAGATACCACAATATTAATGAAGCACAGTGAATAACTCTGGAACAACAGTGTTATACCTAATACCAAAGCCATTTGGATACATTTGCATTTCATATATGCCTCCAAAGTAAACACTGATACAAACCACACAAAAACATTGTGCAATACCATCTTCTATGGAGATCATTTTGTTTACTTGACTTTTAAGCATGTCAGGCACTGATTTGCTTGTTTCCATTTAAAATATTTATCTAAACTGTACACAAAATCTATAAATCATGAATTACGCAGTTTCATTTTTTTACCAGTGTTGGCACTCATAGCACAGAGGAAATGCTCTGCCCAGAGAGTAGATCCCTCTTGTGTTGATAATTTTTTGGTTATGATAGCAACTTAGTCAATTACTTGGTGATCAACTACAGACTATACAAAATGTAGTTATATAATGTTTTTTTTATAAGGTTGCCAAATGTTAATACTGGCATAAAATTTCTATTTTAAGTGGGCAGTGTAGAAGGTCATTTCAACATGAAGGAACAACATGGAAGGACTAGTGGGGTCCAATATTTTTGGAGGTTTCGTTAATCACAGAATGGATTGGGTTGAAAGGGACCTTATAGATCATATAGTTCCAACTATTTGTAAATGTACTATACAAGGTTGCCTCTCTTAAAAACACATTTTTATTCCAACCAAAATAATAAGTACAATGAGAATATTAATGAATATTTAATTTGTGTGATTTTATGGGTTAGTCACAGGGGGCAAGGCTGGTTTGTCTACCAACTGCATTAATTTGTCTGAATAATTTTCCTGAGTACAAAACTTGCAGTTATTATTAATTATATATATACATTATATATTATAATATAATAATATTAATAATAAACATTATTAATCGTTATATTAAATATTTATTATATAATATATTTATGTATGACACTATATAGTATTTGTATAAGTATACATATTTATATATAATGGAGTATATATTAATATATATTTAAATTATGGTCGTGGTTTAACCCGGCCGGCAGCTAAACACCACGCAGCCATTCGCTCACCCTCCCCCCTCCCTCTCTGGGACGGGGGAGAGAAATGGAAAGTGAAGCCCGTGAGTTGAGATAAAGACAGTTTAATAAGACAGGAAAATAATAATAACAATAACAATAACAATAATAATAATAATAATAATAATAATAATAATAATAATACAATGATGATAATAGTACTACTACTAATAATATGTACAAACAAGTGATGCACAATGCAATTGCTCACCACCCGCTGACCGATGCCCAGCCTAACCCCGAGCAGTCCGGCCCCCTCCCCCGGGTAGCCACCCCTATATATTGTTTAGCATGACATCAGGTGGTATGGAATACCCCTTTGGCTAGTTTGGGTCACCTGTCCTGGGTCTGTCCCCTCCCAGCTCTTACTGCACCCCCAGCCTGCCTGTTGGCAGGACAGAGCAAGAAGCTGAGATGTCCTTGGCTTGGTATAAGCACTGCTCTGCAACAATTAAAACATCCGGGTGTTATCAGCACTCTTTTCATCCTAAGCCAAAACACAGCAATCTACCAGCCACTAGGAAGAAAATCAACTCTGTTCTAACTGAAACCAGGACAATTATATATTTATATTCCTTATGTATTATGTTATACGTTATTAAATAATAATAATAACAATAATTTTTATTAGGTGATTGGTTTCTTTTACATGAAAGATTGGAAAGTGTCCTAATTGCCCCAGAGTCTTGTTATTCCAAACAAGTCTACAAACAATTGGCCTCCCTTCTCTACTTCATTTTATATCTGGTAATGACAGAATGTGCCTGTCACCCACACCTGCTTAGATAAGTTGTCTACAGGACAGGTCTTTCAGATTGTAATTTCACAGAGTTCCTCTGGATCTGGATAGAAATAAAGCAACTGCATAGGCAGGTCAGCAAGGTGGCGCAGTAGTGATTCTGTGCTGCCATGAGCATCACTTTGTCATATATTTTACTGGATACTGTTGTCCAGTGGGACTTCTTGAGATGGGTATCTGCTGACCCTGCCTTTTGCCAATTTTGACTCCCTGAAACTGTGCTGTTGAAGATGGGGTGTCTTGCACTGTCATTGCTGAGTGCCTGCTGGGAGTCTCTGGCCCTTTTCAGAGCTTCACCTCAGCACTGCGCATGATCCTGGTGGTACCAACATGGGATAGGATGGGCTGCAGTGTCAAGGTATATCACCTCAAACTGTAATCCCCATGCAGGACTGCCGCACTCTCTGATCTTTTTTTTTTTTCCTGGAGACCCAGCAAATTTCTAGCAACCAGGGATAGGACCCAAGAGAATGGCATGAGGCTATTTCAGGAAATATATTATTGGATATAATATTGGATATACATATTGGACCCAAGAGAATGGCACAACGCTGTTTCAGGGAATGTATTATTGGATATAATATTGGATATACATATTGGATATTAGGAAAAAGTTCTTCACTAAGAAGAATGTGGTTAGGCAATGATACAGGTTCTTCAGGGAAGTGGTTGTGACACCACGTGTGCTGTAATTCAAGAAGTGTTTGGACAGCACTGTCAGACATATGGTTTGGTTTTTGGGTAGTCCCATGTGGAGACAGAAGTTGGACTTGGTGATCCTTGTGGGTCCCTTCTAACTTGGGGTACTCTGTGATTCTGATTGTATGATTAAGCTTTATTTTTATTCTGAAAAATCTAAGTAACTCTTTTTGAAAACTGAAAAAGAAGTACAGAAATAATTGAGAATCTTGTTGCATTTACTAAGAAACAGTAAGAAAGCTGTAGACCAACCTTCAGGCTTCAGAAGAGGTTGACTCTGTTGGCAGCTGAGCAGAGGCACTCCTATGTTTACTGGGAGTGGAATCGTCATCAGCTGATGGAAAAAACAAGAAAATGTAAGAACTGTTTTCAGTTCATAGTGTTCCAAAACAACCTTTCTAAGCAGCAAGGCAAACAAAGAGAAGTGTTACAAAAAATGCAGAAAATAATTGGGTTTCTCAAGAGTCTTTCTGTGTTGTCACTACTATTGAAGCATTCAATTCAATGATTTTTCAAGCCTTAATTACAACTTTTCCAGAACTTTCAAAGTTCAGTTTTGTTTAGGAATGTTCTCTGTTCCTGTGACATCAAAAAAGGGAAAAAAAAAACACCAACAGTCTTTTCAGAGAGAAAGTAGTAAATATTAGTAAATATTGGTCTTAATCGAAGTTGCAATCTTATGTTACACTAATGTGTAATTTTCCCTAAGTCAGAAACTAAAATCACAGAATCACAGAACTGTAGGGGTCGGAAGGGACCTCGAAAGATCATCGGTCCAACCCCACTGCCAAAGCAGGCTCCTCAGAGCAGGCTGCCCAGCTAGGCGTCCAGACAGGCCTTAAATATCTCCAGAGAAGGAGACTCCACAATCTCCCTGGGCAGCCTGTTCCAGTGCTCCGTCACCCTCACCGTGAAGAAGTTCTTTCGCATGTTGGTGCATAACTTCCAGTGCTCTGTCTTGTGACCATTACTCCCTGTCCTGTCCCTGCAAACCACTGAGAAGAGGTTGGCTACATGCGTCTGGCCCCCATCCTTCAGATATTTATATACACTGAGAAGATCCCCTCTCAGTCTTCTCCAGGCTGAACAGACCCAGGTCTCTCAGCTGTTTTTCATAGGGAAGATGCTCCAGGCCCCGTATCATCTTTGTGGCCCTCCGCCTGACTCTTTCGAGGAGATCCCTGTCTTTTTTGTACCAGGGAGCCCAGAACTGGACACAGTACTCCAGGTGAGGCCTGACCAGGGCAGAATAGACGGGGAGGGTCACCTCCCTTGACCTGCTGGCCACGCTCCTTTTAATGCATGCCAGGATCCCGTTGGCCCTCTTGGCCATGAGGGCACAGTCCTGGCTCATGGTCAACCTGTCGTCCACCAGGACCTCCAGATCTTTCTCGTCAGAGCTCCTCTCCAGCAGGTCATCCCCCAGCCTGTACTGATACATGTGGTTGTTCCTTCCCAGGTGCAGGACTCTACACTTGGTCTTATTAAACCTCATTTGGTTTCTTCCTACCCATCTCTCCAGCCAGTCCAGGTCTCGCTTAATGGCAGCACAGCCTTCTGGCATGTGAGCCACTCCTCACAGCTTTGTGTCATCGGCATACTTGCTGCAGGCAGACACTATTCCCTCATCAAGGTCATCGATGAAGATGTTGAACAAGACTGGACCCAGCACTTACCCCTGGGGAACACCGCTCCCCATAAAAGAATGATTTGTACTTCCATCAGTGCCTACCAGTAAAAATTTCAGAAACATCATGTGTACTGTTTAGGTCCATCTTTTCCTAAATCACACTATGCCTTTTTGTAAGGAGCTTTCTTTATACATGAACATTTTAGGAAAGCAGTTCTAAATATATACAGGATTTCCTAAGAAATTTCAAATGGACTTCAGAAATTGCAGATGAATATCATTCAGTTATAATACAACTCTTAGTTTGATGCATTTCACCATGTAGACAGGGCTTCTAAAGAGAGTTGGAGAGCTGTGTTTCTTTTCTCTAACTTAGGCAACATGGCATATTCCAAGTGCAAAAATCAGTAGCAGAGCACAACATAGGACAAAAACAGACAGGTTTAATCACCTGTAATAATTCAGTTTTACCATTCTTGATTTTTGCAAGTTTCATATTGTACCCCTTTTGGTTCATTTTTCTTTTTGGTTCCTTTTTCAAAATGGAAAGTCCTGAAAATCCTCTGGTAATAAAGCAAAAATATCAGCTTTGAAAATGAAAGAAAATTAAATTGAAAGGCTTCCTGGCACAGCACCAACCAAAATATTCAAATAAAAAAGGACCAGATACAGAAGCATATCTTACGCCAAAGTGTGTGTCTGTGCTGTTCTTTTGAGGTTCTGTGTTTGTGATTCATTTAGAATATCACTTGAAAAAAAATCTAAGGGACTAATTTGAAATACATGAATTTTGAAATGTGAAATGCTCAAGTATGGAGGAGAATCCATCATGCCTAATAAAATTCTATAAGCTTCATTTGCAGTCAATCTGCTTAAACATGTTCAAACAGTATAAAACTTGGGATTTGGTCAATGGAGGGAAAGTGCAAATAAACTAGATGTAGTGGTAATCCACAGGAGATACACAAGTTTAACTACAGTGTTTTTCTGTTCTTATCTTTATTTACAACATTGCAGGCTTTCTGTTTTGAGTAGCATATGTGCCATCTTAGTTTGAGAAACAAATTTTCTTATGAGCTAGAGTAAGCTGTATGCTTTGTTTAGTGCATCTTCCATTAAATCTTTCAGTTGTGTGCAAAGAAATTACAGACTTGTGGTGTTATTTCAGTGGAAATTTTTTTCTCAGTTGGCTTGAGAAGCCCATAGCTTTCAATTATAAAATACTATGACTTACTCACTGATGACAGTGGGATGTATCAGGAAAAAAAAAAAAAAAACCTACTTTTATATATAGTGTTTTCCTACATATCACAATATAGACCTGTGTAAACCTATCTGTGGAACTTCTAGTGGATGCTACTTCATTCTCAAAAGGAAGCATAATCCTGAATCCAATTTTGTTTCAGAGTACAGCTGTTTTCAGGAAAACAAACAAACAAACAAACACAAAAAAAAACGCTTGTCATGGGTCATGCTAGAGCATACTTGTACTTACTTAATCATGTCTGCCTGACTTATTTGCAAGTTGTTACAGTTCCTAGGAAAGCAGCACCAACATTGCAGTAGAAGCACAATCTAGATTCTGGCACAGCTCACTCTTTAACAGGATCATTATTCAGTTTAAAAATGCAAGGGCAAAGTTTGCCTTTTATTATGCCTCTATAACTTTAGTGAACATAGCAGTTTGGAAAGGGATTTTATTTGGAGCCAGCAGAATTGCTGTCATAGGAATTTTGTGTCGTACTAATTGTAGAATCTTTATAACTGAGTACTCTGTGGAAATAACCTTGCATGTGTATTGAGCTGTATGGTGGCTCAGCAAGACTGTCAAGCAAAAAAAGATCATAAAACAAGTTTTGTGAAGAACTCCATCCCATGAGAATGTTACCATCCTATCTTACCTCCACTGGCCATCTGACTGCTATTGACAGTCTATAAAGCAAGCTTCATTATATAATTCAGTGATTTATAATTTTTATGAACTTTTTGCTAAAAAACATGGAACTTTGGTAATACCAGTTCACTTTAAAAAAAAAAAAAAAAAAAAAAAAGTGATGTTAAATCTTCCAAGTCAGTATGGCAGGTGTGTAAGTTTTAGCACTGACAGCCACTGAAACGGAGTCTTCCATTGTCCACAGAAGCCATTACTTATTATTGTCCATCTCAGGAGTTCTTACTGCCATAGTTGCCACAGTTTATCCTACAGCATTGCAAACAGGCTCCTTTCCACTGTGTTTTACCCAGTTGCCAAGGCGAGAAATGAAAATCATAGCCCAGATTCTATGTCCATTCTCTTGTTTGCTCCTCAAACAACCACCTCAGTGCTGCAAGCCTCCTGTAATTACTGTGGCACTGTTTTTTTTTTTTCTGTGCATGTCTCTACTACCTTGCAATATGGAGAGATTTTTATTACCATTATTTGCTGTAAAGTGAAATAGTCTTTATGTAATGATTTCTGCATTTGTGTATAGTTCTTCTGCAATCGATCTGATAATATGCTGTTTTGTGGAAGACCCCAATGTAATCGAATAGATGATGAAATAAAATAACCTTCATTCTCCCCTAACAGGGTTGTTTGCATTTTGAATAACAATTAACAGAGCAAGTAAGGCATTATGTGAATACTCTAGGCACAAGTTGTTACTGCTGTTAGAGTATCTTCTGAAAGAAGATACTTGGTTAAACACTTGGTCAACACCTGGTTAAAGTATGCTTGCTACATTCCTTACTGAGCTCAAAGATCAGTAAGTTCAGTAGTGTCAGAAATCTTTGATTTTTTTTCCTTTGTTTTTGAAACAATTCTTTCTGCAAAATCACGTTTCTCTGGGCCTAAATATCCTCATGGTAAGGGAATCTGGCCAGACTTTGATAATCTGACTCAGCAAACATAAAAATATAAACGGATCACAAATGTATAATAGATAACAGTGAATTGTTAACCAGTGTCGTTATAGACAGTCAAGTTTTACAGTCACAATGCTCATTTTATCCTGGTTACTGAATTGTATGCCTATAGACACAACTGTAAATATTTTAAACAATTACAAAACACTTCCTGATGAGTTTGATATTATATTGCTGCCAGATGCTAAGTTAACCACAGAACAACACATTCCTCAGAACTTTCCCCACCTCTTTGACAAAAGCAGCCCTCAGTTTCTGGTAATGACAGATACAGGCAGAGTAATGGGTACAACCCAGCCCCTGCAGAATAGCTTTCATCCAAAACAAAACAACAACAACAACAACAAAACTTGTTAACAAAAGCAAGCCTGCTAGGAATGAGCCTGGCTTGTCTGTGTATGCCTTTGAGCAACCTGGGATAAAAGACCTGAGTAACTCCCTTCCCACTGTCCTTACTTTTAAAACCAAAATGTTATAGATCTGATGAAAGTGAAGTGGTTAAGTGATTATAGGAATAGATTCTAACATGCTTTCATTGAACGCAAGAAGTCTAATTTATCACCTACACCAAGAAATCAGAAAGAGATCAATTACTTTTTTTACTAGAAAAACCCAGGTGAAACAGTGTAAAGAAGAAAAAGCAAATACATTGGTCTGCTACAGAAATTTTTTGGAAGTGCAACTGCTAATGAAGTGTTTAGAAATATCTAGAATAATGAAGTATTTCCTGCATAGAGTTAAGCCTCTACAAAAATATCTAGTTTCTTTAAAGACTATTTTTTAGCATTTTGTTTTTGTGGTTCTTTTTGCAGGTGTTGCTGCTTTGGATTCCAGCGTTTCTGGGAAGATTGGTTTGCGAGCAGTCATATATTATTTCTGCACTACAGTCATTGCCGTAATACTAGGTACTCTGTGAAAAGTTAAAATGCTATTAAAATCCATATCATTGCCTAATTAGAAGTACATGTATACAGCACTATGGCAATACTAATTTGCCAAGAAAGTATGGAGAGGAGATTCAGGAATCATACAAACACCATTATACACACTTGTAGCTAGATGCAGGGGAAAGTTAGTCCTGCTATTCAATAGTACGATGATAAATTCTCAGATGCAAGAATGTATTACCTATTTCACCTGAAAGAGTGGGAGAAAACATGGCTTTCTGTGTCATCCAGTTCCCTTCCTGTAAGTTTTATATCCCTTATGACACTACCAGGCTCCACTCCTGCTACTCAGAAGTTCACATCTCCTCTTGCAGAAAGTTCATTCCCTACAAACAGCGTTGAAATCTCACGTATTTGCTTGAACAGAAATCTTCAGTCTGTGTTCTTAAAGAGAAATAAAATTACGCCCTGTGCTGTCAGCTGTCATGTCATTTGTGGATTGCCTTTGTGTTTTGTTGAGTTCAAGTTAATACAAAGTACAGGTATCACCCACTAAAAATAAACTATTATATATTTATTTGAAGTCTGAAATGTGCATTGTATGTAGCCTACTTATAAACCAAAGCAATATTTAACAATAAAGTATCACATACAGACATATGAGGCTAGAGTCATTCCTAGAGGTTGCATTATGGAGAGTAATAATGTATCACTGCAGTTACGCTGTGTAGGATAACATCTCATCTGTCTGGGAATTTTCAATGAATACACAGTGAGGAAGACTTAATAAAAACTGACATATTTTATCTGGATCCAGCTTTGAAATTGTCCCTGTCCTAAAAGAGGGATTAAACCAGAGAACCCCCAGAGGTTAATCTAAGAGGTTAATATAAGATGTTGCATGATACTATGATATTTCTTGTTTCATTGTGCAGTTACATAAATGCAGTTTGGATTTTGAAAATCAAAAGTGTATATTTGGAAAGGGCTAGCATTTCTGTGTAATATTAAAAATGCCTAAAATGAAGCCACTAAAGTCAGTGGAAAATTAGCTACTGATTTCAGTAGTCACAAGTTTAGACCTAACATTTCCTGCCCCCAGATTTTTATTTGTTTCTGACGGTACTTATGTTGCTTTATTGCTGTAAGCTAGTTTTACCAAAGCAAAGAACATTTGATGAGTTTAGCTCATGAAGATTTTAATTACACAAGATGCATTACACAGACAGGATGTGCAATACCTCTGCTTGCACTGTGAACTGTTTTCCTGGTTCTCCTTCTTAAGGGATTGTCTTAGTTGTGACTATTAAACCTGGAGTACCTCAAACAGCAGATGAGATTGACAGAGTGGGCAGCACCCCAGAAGTCAGTACTGTTGATGCCATGCTGGATCTGATCAGGTGAGATTTTTTTTTTGTTTCCATTCTCTTTTTGCAGAATAAATTCTGAAAATAATAAAACTGTAATATGTAATACAATGAAAACACTTTCCAATATTTTTGGAATCAACAAGTAGAAAGTAATATGTATTCCAAGAGGCTAGACATTTTTTAGCGTATTCCAAGTGGTTTCCTTAAAAATATTGCATCAATGTTTTGGAAGACAGCCTTATCATGAGTCTATCTCCAATAGCATCCTGGTAAATGATAGGTATGTAAAGTGGCTAGAAGAAAGCAGCCCCTGCAAAGTCTGCAAAAGACTTGAGTGGGTTTTCAGAATTGATAGGAATTGAATAAATTTTGACATGTTTAGGAATTAGGCAAAATCCAGAAAAACAAGGCTGCATTTCCAATAGTAGCTAAATAGTTCCCTCACAAATGTTTCTGCGTATTTTTTTTCTTCAGCTGCAGTTAGTCTCTGTTCCATATCATTGTTCATGGCCACTGTTTTTTTTTCCTAGAAGTTTTACTTAATCTATCATGTAAGATTCAACTATGTATCTAAAAGTGGCTTTCTCAGCATTCTTCATTTCATGAAATGTGACTGACATTTGCAGATGTAACTCCAGATCCACAGTTCTTTGCCATTTATTTAATATACATATATATATATAATGTATGTATGTATCTGCATATGTATCCTATTTAATAGCAAATGTCTGTTGTCATCTGGCACATCTCTGCCCCAGCCCAGATCAAGGTAGCCCTCTTTGGTGTGAACAGTCCTCAACCCCACAACCTCACATTCAACAATCCACAGCTGTTCTTTCCTGCTTGTGCATGACCAAAATGGCAGCTCTGTGGAGTATTCATCTCATTACACATGGTTGCTTGCCCCAGGTATAAACAGCAGGGCACCGTGATAAGCCACATAATAAAAATAGTGCATTTACCACTAACTTCCACATGAATATGTACATACATATTCACACAGATGATGAAACTCCATGTACAAAACCTTTTTTTTTTAATATAATAAGAACCATAATTTCGACTACTCTGGGTTTTACGCTTCATGGCTCAATTTCTTGTAAACAAATATAAGTCTGTAAATTAGGAATTACAGTTGAGGTCTGAAACTCTGATTTAAAAGATTTATTGTCACTTTTTTCTGTGTATTCATCAGATTTATGATACAAATCCAGACAGTCTTGTAAAGAGTAGTGCAAATCCCAGGCTTCTACAAACTACTCTTGTCTTAAATGAAATTTTGCTTTAAAAACTTGAAAAATAATGACAGAAGTGTGTACAAGATATGGAAGGGACATAACAAATTCTGCTTCATTATAGAAACTATCTTTCTCTAGAAAATAGGTTGAATATTCAATAAATACTTAATTAATGCTGTTTTGTGGAATTGTTTGATTGTGAAATTGGCCATAGGAAAGGAGAGACACAACTGGATTGTACTTCTTCTGACCTAATTTCCTAATTTTTCAGTTCATGAAAGCAGCCCTTTACCCTGGAATAACACAGGCGAATCTTCCATAAGCCAAGATTAATTTAATATTTCAGAACTGCAATAGAACATACCACATATCTGGTGCTTCCAGCAGGGTGTTTGTAAGAGTTATTCTTTATTTCCAGCATATATTTTAGAAGTTCTGTAAAAGACTTCAGACTGTCTCCTGTACTCCTTGTACTCCTGTACTTTCCTTCCAAGGAAATGATGCAGTAGGAAAAACAAAAAAAAACAAACAAAAAACTTTAGTAGCTAACAAGCAAATACTGAAAAATAAGCCCAAGGATTCTACCTTATGGGGACAGTGTACTGGACCTTAGGAGTCCCGAACCTTTGATTTTTCTGGACTTCAGCTCTGTCAGTGCTAACCACATTGTTCTCTGGGTAAAGGAACACAAACTGATCTATTTTTTAAGAAGTGAATTTTATCATTTTATTCAGATAAACAATTTGTTCTTAGTATAGTGTTGAAATGCCTCTACTTCTTTAACAGGAATATGTTCCCAGAAAACCTTGTCCAAGCCTGTTTTCAACAGGTGAGTTTGAACACCCTTCTTTGTTACTGTAGTTTTCATTGCTAACTACAAATTATTGTTACTTTATTACCCCTAAACTATGTCATTTTAGAATAATTTCATAGAAGCTCCTGAGTATTTTATTCCCCCATAAAAAGACTTCTTTTAAGGCATTTTGGTTTTGTTTCCATTATGAAAAATACTTTGTTGTCAGCTTTTGATCATCCCTTGCAAAAAGACTCTGTTTAGAAGCTGGATGCAGAAATCAAGCAATGTATTAATATTTAAGTTTTTCACTTTTGGGACAGGCAGTGTTACAAGGAAAATGTCATGAGGATGTACTCCCACATTCTTTAAATCCCTCCATGTCTAATGAAGTTTGCATACCTCAGCCTTCACCCCGCTATGTCTCACATCAAATGTCCATTACCAGTGATGCTGGTTCATCTTTAGGAAAAGGTAGCCAGATGTTAGAGTCTATTTGAGACATCTCTTCTCAGAAGCAGTGACATTTGGAAGTTGAAAAAGGAACCCCCTGTCTCAGTCTTACTTCAGATTCAGTCATCTTTATCCATAAATATATCAAACTGTATTTTGTGATGGTCTCTCCCTTTTTATCTCCTTCAGTGGCTGCCTACCAGTTGCTCTGAAGTTTTTTAATGGGGTAGTTTACTATTCCCATTAGAAAATGATGTTAACTGTCCTGCTGTGTAGAACACTGAACATATTTCCAGTTTATAAAACTTCTCCCTGTAGATTTTTTTCATCTGTCATTGACTTCAGAGGCAACTCTTCTGCCTTGTGGGAAGTATACAGTCCTGTACTAAACTTCATAGAAAGAATGAAGGTAGACAAGTCCCTCTTTTTGTGGGCCATATAAAACAATATTGATGTAATTATCCTTAGAGCAGGATGCTACAGCATCCTCTGTAGATGATGAGACTGACACACCTTCTCCAACAGTGTAGCATGTTCAAGCATTCTGTTTGTATCAAGTGCATTGGCACAACAGACCTCTCCTGGGGTGTCTGTTGGTGATTCTCTCTAGACTGTTCCAGTAAAAAAAAATCCCTTTGCCTTTGTCAGGAGCAATATCTCATCCACTGCAAGACTGCACCCAGGTCCGCAAAGTACCTGGGAGTCTGGAGAGCAGAATTCATAGTACATTACCTCTGAATCACTTGTTTGAATTACAGTTATCTGAAGAACAGAGCAATGTTGGCTCATTTTAATTGGGAAATAATGTGTTTGTGTATCAGATCGGTTTATTTTCCTGTTATTTTTAGGGGGCGTTTATGCCTTTGTTCATTCTTCAGTTTCCCCATATTTCTAAATAAGATGTTCTGTGTTTTTTTAAAACTTTTTCAGTATAAAACCAAACGTGAAAAAGTGGAAGCTACAACTGTCATGGATAAAAATAGCTCCGTATTTACAGAAGAATCTGTTACATCTGCTACGACACCAGAGGTTTCAGAGGTGCGACCTTTATTGTTATATTCCATTATAATATATGAAGTGCGAAGGAAGAACATAGATTAAATTTGATTTAGTTGACGCTGCACTTAATGATTGAGAGAAATATGGAAATGGTACATATATATAATTTAGGGAGGCCACAAAAATTTAATAAATGCTAGAGCTGATTATGAGGATTTTCAAGTAAGTTTAAGAAAACCTCATGGCTCTAGTGCTATAAACAGTACAAAGATTATAGATTGTGTAGGAAAATAATGAATTCGTATACTCCAGTAAATGTGTATGCGAGTGAATTGTCAATTAGAAATAGAAAATTGTTGGTTTTTTTTGTTTTGTTTTGTTTTTTGAAGTGGAAAACAAATAATAAAAAGTATTTGTTACTTAATAGTTTGTTATTCTGTAAAAAAATGTTAAGAGACCAAAGTAAAGATGTTTAACAAACCTCTGAGTAGAGGTCTGGAAAGCTTATGGGTATTGACAGTGTGTTAAGTCTATAATTACACTGGAGAATAGTAAGAAAGGAATTAATTAGTCAATGAACACAAAACTATGAACAGTAAAAGTTCAATATTCCTTTTACTGTACTCCTTCCAAATTTCATCACATAATAATGAGAGCATGGGAATATGAGCTATGTGCAAGGGCATGAATTAAATCCTGAAGCAGGATTCAGTGAGGAAATGCACCCATCATATATTAATACTGTACAAACCCAGAGGAATGTGTGAATAACTACCTACTTAGTAGGATTTTTATTTGATGTGCTTCAAACTCTAGTATAAATTATGCAATTTCACTGACTTCAGCTGAAAAGTAGATTTTTAAATGGGGGCAAAATTGAACAGCATCATCCCAGCTCTTACACAATGGAGTATATATCTTATATCTGAACAAAAGCTCTTGAGCTGCTTAGAAATGACCACAGGGATTCTATATCACCTGAGATTTGTTCACCACAGTAGGGAGTAAGTATTGAGTACAATGAAGGCATGACTGAGGATACCTGGACCTTGCCATTCTTTGTGTCAGAAGTCTGTAAAGGCCAACATAAATTAAGGGGTGCTTTACTCTCCCCTAGGATGTGATCAAATCATTGCATAGCCTTAAAATGCAAAGCTTTTAAAGGCAGTTTTAATTCTATCTTCATTCCTGACCTTGCCCATGCAGCAATGCCCAAAAGGAAATGGAGTATCTGGGGAAGAGCTCCATATCTTTCCAAAGAAAGATATAATTATGCTTTCATTTTAGAACTCATTAAAGTAAACTCTGTGTTTTCAGATTGTAACTTTTTTCCCTTGACTCTGATCTATAGAACAAAACCCAAGAATACAAGATCGTGGGCTCGTATTCTGATGGCATCAATGTGCTTGGGTTGATCGTCTTTTGTCTTGTTTTTGGAATGGTTATTGGGAAAATGGGAGAGAAAGGCCAAGTGCTTGTGGATTTTTTCAATGCACTGAATGAAGCTACAATGAGAATAGTTCAGATAATTATGTGGTAAGTCCAAGGGTATACTGGCATTTTCTAATTAATTCTTTAACAGGGTTTTGTCATTGAAAAAGTAAGAGCAGACTCAGACTCACACTGACTCAGATGTTTGCTTTTGTATGTGTGCTCTTCAGCAAACAGCTTTAAAGGAAGGCTTGTAAACAGTTTCATTTATACAGAATTTGATCACTTAGAGGAAACTGGAGACAAGGCTTCCACTTACTACAAACTAAAGGAACAATCCCATTGGTACGTAAGAATCTTGATTTTTTCAGACATTGTCACTAGAAGTTTATATCAAACCAGTACAACTGTGCTAGTGATTTGAGGACTGTAGAAGAATCACCCACATACCTTTCTCAGTCTTGAACACTATTCCCTGATAGCCGTTATGTTCACAGGGTAGCTGTCCTAGGAGCTGAGTTCCTTTAGTAATAAAATTTAATATACCAGCCACAATATAGAGCAAAATCCAAAATGATATGCAAGATACAACTTGGCATCATTTTCCTTGTGCTAATAGGCTTTGTGAGATACCATCCTCACAATATTCTCACATAATATTCCCAGATGGGAAAAAAATAGAAAGTAGTAACACATTTGGTGGTGTTTAGTTGGACTTCGGAGCTATTCACAAAGCTTGTGTCTGTGCAGTCAGTAGTTGTGCAGATTGCAATTACAGGATCAGCACTACAAGCACATCCAATATTTTCCAGAGTTTGATCCTACATGGAGAATGCATTGTGCCATTTGCTGTGTACTCTGCCTGTATCCACCTTGCTTGTTTCACACTAACAGTAGCTTAGCAGATCCTTCCCTTCCATTTATTTTCCCTCCATTTCAGCACACTGAGATGTCTGCAAACCAGTAAACCTGTCCAGGGCTTAGCTGCACGCTTCTTGCTGCCTTAGAGATACCTTAGTCTCTGCAGTTTGTACTGTGCTAGACACTACAAATCTGGTGCCTAACTGAGTTAAAGTCCCATGGAATACATGTAGGCTGCATCCCTTTGCAGCAAGTTACCACTAAAGAGACCCCAGAATTAGCATGTGCTACAAATACAGGATCCTACCCATAAGCTACCCTTTGTTTTGCATGTGCCTGAGTCTGGCTTCTGGCTCCTTGTATCTCTAGAGATGTGGGAGCTGTTGCTTTGTATAAGGTAAAGATGGACACTGGCAGTATGAGGAATTAGTTTTCCTTTCGCCAAGTTCAGCATTCAGCAGGAACTAGGACCCTCTACTTTGCACCAGAGGAAAGTACTACTGTGTTTGTGAGATAACACACACACATTTTTATAAGTTAATATTTTAAAATGTATAAATTTCATAAACTCACAAATTTATAAATGAATCTATATAACATTTATCAAAGCTGAAAATTGGCATCTTGTCTGTGTCACAGCCTGTTCTGTGGTAGTAAAAGGAATGCAGAGGAACTGGTGCTAGCATAAGCCCTGAATTTTGCCTTGAATTTGTCTGCTGTAGGCAGCAGCCAATGCAGCTATTTGGATGGGGACCCTTCCATCAAACAACGAACTGATGACTGTGCTATCCCAACATTAAAATGACTCTTTTGTGTAGGTGATTCACATACAGTTCCCAGTGCTACAGGGCAGTTCCTGAAAGTGCAGGAGACCTTTCCCATCTCTGTGTGATCAGAGCACAAAATCTTGGTCTCATCCCTTCAAATTTCCACCTTCAAGTAAGGTTATAGCCACTCATAAACATTTACTGCAGCAGGGCAAAACCCACACCCATTCCCAAATTCTGTGTTAAAGTTAAAATTTATTCTTATTTCCTAGTCTTTTTTTTTTTACCTGTAATGTAACTTTGCTGCAAGTGAGTACGATCAATTATGTAACAGAACATCAAAGCAAATCATTCAATCTGTTGCAAAAACCTTTACTGTACAAGAAATTGTGACTTGTTGAGCATGCAGTATTTTGGAGAATTCCTTTTTAATTGCTTTACTTTTGCTTTCTAGGTATATGCCAATCGGTATTGTGTTTTTAATTGCTGGGAAGATAATAGAAGTTGAGGACTGGGAAATCTTTCGTAAACTGGGTCTTTATATGGCTACAGTGTTAAGTGGGTATGTCAAATTGTAAAGATTAAATTAAATGTAATCAATTTTGGTGCTTAGTTGATTACAACGTAATTATCTACAGCAACCAGTGTCTCCTAGGTCAGAGACAAAAAATCCTGTCAATGCAAATTGTATGAGAATGTTTTGAATACACGTTTTGTTGAATGTATGATTTGTTTTAAAATCTAAGTGCCTTGAATTCTTAGGAAAAAAAAAAAAGGCTGTTCTTGTATTCACTATTTCATCTTCTCAACGTGATGCTGAAACAGATAATATCACTGTATTTGAGGGCTACGAAGATGGTGACTGGCCTAGAGGGGAAGACATACGAGGAGCAGCTGAGGTCACTTGGCCTGCTAAGCCTGGAAAAGAGGAGACTGAGGGGAGACCTCATCGCGGTCTACAGCTTCCTCACAAGACGGAGTGGAGGGGAAGGCACTGATCTATTCTCTTTAGTCACTAATGATAGAACCTAGGGGAATGGTGTCAAGCTGAGGCAGGAGAGGTTTAGGCTAGACATCAGGAAGAAGTTCTTCACCAAGAAGTTTCAGTGGTTGCACACTGGAACAGGCTCCCCAGCACCAAGCCTGTCTGAATTTAAGAAGGGTTTGGACTGTGCACTTAGTCATATGGTCTACAGTTTTGGGTAGACCTGTGTGGTGCCAGGAGTTGGAGTTGATGATCCTCATGGGTCCCTTCCAACTCGGGATATTCTATGATTCTATGATTTTTGAAAGTCACATTGCTTCTTTTAAAAACTAGAAAAAATTGGAAAAGGGTAAGGGTAAGGTGAATCATGACTTAGAGGGCATTTCCAGGCCAATGAACATACATGAGCATCTGTATAAAGCTGAAAATATCTATGGGACCTCTGGGACCAATTTATATCAGTTGCACTGCCCAATACAAATGCAAAGTAAATGCACTACATGAGAAATGATGCCAGAGAGGAAATCAATCCTATCCCACTCCAACACAGAGAAGGCAGCTAACACTGAGAGTAGCTCTGGGGATCACACTGTTCCATCAGCACAAAAATAGCTGGTAAAGCTGGAAAAGTAGCAGTTGCTATCTGCATAACATAAACAAGCACCAAAACATTTTTGCTATTTTTTTTTTGTATACGCTTGACTGTGTAGAACAGTCTGAGGCTGAAGCAGTTACACCTGCAGAAATTCTTTTGCAGGTATAGAACCTTAGAAAGGGCAACTTAACTGCTTCAAATGGTATTTGTCGTAATACTAGATCATTATACATCTCTGAAGAAAATTATTACAAAGAAACCTTTGGAAAGATAAAAAGATTTTATGGTCCTAATACATTAAATGCATTTAAATTTATATTTCCATTTCAGTGAAACATAACTTCTAGGCTGTCTTGGTTCATTGCTTCATTCATTCATTCACTCCTATAATTCCTTCAGTATGCTATGGATTTATTCATATTTTGTCTAGAGGCTAGATCCAAAGTTGTTCAAGAGCTTCTTTCCCACTGCTTTATACATATCCGTGATATTTTCTTCAAATGTTATTCACACGCTTTCTGACTAACAAGCAAAGAGTAGGGTAATATTTTAGTCTTAATTGCAAAATTCTTTATAAAGAATCAGGAAGGATCTCTTTTTTGCATGATTTTTTTCTAGATAATATTTATTTCAGAGTTTTTGTGTTGTTTTGTGTATAAGCCAGCACGTTTGGACTAGCTGTTCAAAACTTATTTGAGAAGTAATGACTTTCGAAATAAAAATTACAGCTGCAGAAATAGCAGTGAATTATCACTTTCAAAAATGGTATAGAGATGAGTGATAGTTGTGTTTGTCTAATACATAAAGTTTTTTTCTTATTTTCTACGCTGGTTCTTTCTTATTTTCTGTTTCATCTTGGAAAATAAATCTAATTTTTAAAGGATGCACACGTTGATGTTTACCAGGAGACTATAAATCATGAGTCTAATACTTTCTTTATAAACTATAAATGAGATCGTGACCAGAAATTAGCCAGAAGTCATTCATAGAATGACACTGTATAACTTCTGCAGGTTTTCTATGTTATTAAAGCCTGTTAATTCAGAGGAGGAATATGTTAGATGGATTTTGACTACCATTCGGCTTCAATTTTAGATCAGATAGCAAACTTTATGGTTGCTTACCTATTAATTGTTACTGTTTGCACTGTAACAGGACATGTCTTCCTTAGGATGTGCGTGAAGACACAGTACCTTCTCCAGATACTTTGCTAAGTATCACCACATAAAGACACCTGTTTACCTGGTAACAACCAAGCAACAATGCATGCAGCAAGGGTGCCCACCATTATATCCTTGGCAAGAAAAAGTATGTGTTCCACTGAACTCCATTACGCAGGTCACAGTTTTCCCTGATGGCTGCTAGTACAGCATTTCTGTCTCTTATGGGAAGGCCTACAGAGGTTGATAATCAGGGTGTTGTAGAGAATGGCAAACATTCCCTGCAAAACTGACCAGCAAGAAGGGTATATTAAATCATAGAAGCAAAGATGACTCTGTACTCACAAGGTTGTAGGCTGCAGGAAAAAGGTGCCTGTCCTATCTGCCAAGCCTCATACAGCATAAGGACTATTATCCACTGCTGCTGTTTCACGTGGGCACCAATGATGCAGCCAAGAGCAGTCTGAGGAGTGTCAAGAGGGATTGCAGAACCCTGGGAGCAGCAGTAAAAGACACAGGAATGCAGGTAGTTTTTTTCATCAGCCCTGCTGGTCAAAGGCAAGGGGACTGATAGGGCCAATGGATTCTGGCAAATCAAGAGATGGTTGTAGGACTGGTGCCACAGACAGGGGTTTGGCTACTTAGACTGTGGGACTCATTTTGAGAAACCTTGTCTGCTGGGGGCTGATGGGATCCACCTCTCAGAGAAGGGGAAGAGCATCTTTGGTCATAGACTTTCCAAGCTGGTGAAGAAGGCTTCAAACTACAGTTGCCAGGTGACAGGAACCTCGAACCTGCTTCTCCCAGTTTGATGCCAGTGTCAGCAATAGATGTCCAGAGCCTGAAGAAGGATCATGGGTCAGCAGGAAAGCACCTGAAGAGCAGCACAAAGTAATTCCAGCCACTCTAGCCAGTAAGTTAGTTTCATCAGGGGCCCAACTCAAATATCTCTATACTAACACACATAGCATGGGAAATAAACAAGAGAAGTTAGGGGTGTTTGCATACCTGCAGTGCTATGATCTTATTGATATTACAGAGACATGGTGGGATGGCTCCCAGGACTGGAGTGTTAGGATGGAAGGATATAGGCAAGGGAGGTGAGGAGGCGGTGTTGCCCTTTCTGTCAATGAGCAGCTGGAGTGCATAGAACTCTGCCAGGGGATGGGAGAGGAGCTGACAGAGAGCATATGGGTCAGGATTAAAGGGAGGGCAGGGGCAGGGGACATCCTAGTGGGGGTCTGCTACAAGCCACCTGATCAGGGAGACCAAGCGGATGAAGCTCACTATAGACAGATAAAAGCAGCCTCACATTCACAAGCCCTGATTCTCATGGGGGACTTTAACAACCCCGATATCTGTTGGAGTGACAACACAATAGGGCAGAGGCAAACCAAGAGGTTCCTGGAATACATTGATGACAACTTCCTTCTCCAAATGACAGAAGAGCCAAAGAAGAGAGGTGCAGTGCTGGATCTCATTCTCATCAACAGGCAGGATCTGGTAGGGAATGTGAAACTCAAGGGCAGCCTTGGCTGCAGTGATCGTGAAATGGTGCAGTTTTGCATTCAGAGGGCAGCGAGGAGGGAGCACAGCAAACTCTCTATCCTGGACTTTGTGAGAGCAGACTTTGCTCTGTTCAGGAATCTGCTTGGTAGAGTACCATGGGACAAAGCCCTGGAGGGAAGAGGAACTCAAGAAAGCTGGTTAATATTCAAGTACCACCGCCTTCAAATTCAGGAGCAATGCATCCTGACAAAGAGGAAATTGGGCAAAAATGCCGGGATAGCTGCATGGATGAACAAGGAGCTCCTGACCAAGCTCAAAAAGAAGGCCTACAGAGAGTGGAAACAAGTATAAATAACCTGGGAGGGATACAGAGACCTTGAGCAGCCAGGGATAAGGTTAGGAATGCCAAAGCTCTTTTAGAATTAAATTTGGCTAGAGACATCAAGGGCAATAAGAAAGGGTTCTGTAGATGAAGTGGTGATAAAAGGAAGATGAGGGAAATTGTGGGCCCTCTCCAGGAGGAAACAGGAGACCTGGTCAGCCAGGATATGGAGAAGGCTAAGCTACTTAATGAATATTTTGTCTCAGTCTTCACAGACAAGAGCACCAGGCACAAGGCCTAGGCCCCAGAAGGCAAAGGCAGAGACAGGAAGTATGATGAGCCACCCAGTGTTGGAGAAGATCTGGTTTAAGACCATCTATGGAACTGTAAGGTGTACAAGCCTATGGAATCTGATGAGATGCATCCAAGGGTCCTGAGGGAACTGGCAGATGCAGCTGCTAAGCCTCTCCCCATCATATATGAGAAGTCGTGGCACTTTCAAAAAGGGAAAAAAGGAGGACCTGGAGAACTACAGGCCAGTCAGTCTCACTTCTGTGTCCAGCAAGATCATGGAGAAGATCCTCCTGGAAACTATGCTAAGACACATGGAAAATAAGGACATGATTGGTTACACCCAGCATGGCTTCACTAAGGGCAGATTGTGCCTGACAAATCTGATGACCTTATAAGAGGGGCTTACAGTATTGGTGGATACGGGAAGAGCAACTGACATCATCTACCTGGACTTGCGCAAAGTATCCCCCATGATATCCTTGTCTCTAAATTGGAGAGACATGGCTTTGACAGATGGACCACTTGGTGGGTAAGGCTTTGGCTGGATGGTTGCACACAAAAAGTTGTGGTCAATGGCTCAATGTCCAGGTGGAGATCATTGATGAGTGTTGTTCCTCAGGGGTCAGTAATGGGACCAGCACTATTTAACATCTTTGTTGGTGACACAGAGAGTGAGATTGAGTGCACCCTCAACAATTTTGCCAATGACACCAAGCTGTAGTCAATACACTGGAGGGAAGAGATGCCATCCGGGGGGACCTGGACAAGCCTAAGAGGTAGGCCTGTGCGAACCTCAGGAGGTTCAACAAGGCCAAGTGCAAGGTTCTGTGTCTGGGTCAGGGCAATCCCAAATACAAATACAGGCTGGGGGGAGAATGGATCGAGAACAGCTCTGATGAGAATGATCTAGGGGTACTGGTTGACAAGAAGCTTGACATGAGCCATCAGTGTGCGCTTACAGCCTAGAAAGCCAACCATATGCTGGGCTGCATCAGAAGCAGCGTGGCCAGCAAGTTGAAGGAGGTGATTCTGCCCCTTTAGTCTGCTCTCCTGAGACTCCAGTTGGAATACTGCATTCAGCTTTGGGGTCCCCAACACAAGGAGGGCATGGATGTATTAAAAGGAGTTGAGAGGATAGAGTCACAAACATGATCAAGAGGCTGGAGCACCTTTTCTATGAAGACAGGCTGAAAAAGTTGGGGTTATTCAGCCTGGAGAAGAGAAGGCTCCAGGAAAACCTTATACCAACCTTCCCATACCTAAAGGGGATCTACAGGAAAGCTGGAGAGGGACTCTTTGTCAGGGAGTGTAGTGAGAGGACAAGGAGTAATGGCTTTAACCTAACAGAGGTTAAGTTTAGATTATATAAGGAGGACATTTTTTCCCGTGAGGGTGGTGGGGCACTGGAACAGGTTGCTGAGAGAAGTTGTGGATGCCCCATCCCTGGAAGTGTTCAAAGCCAGATTGGATGGGGCTTCAAGCAACCTATTTTAGTGTGAGGTTGTGTGTTGGCAGGGGTGTTGGAATTATATGATCTTTAAGGTCCCTCCAGTCTAAGCCATTCTATATTTTCTGGCCTTCAGGAATGCCCTTTTTTCCATCGCTCTTCAAACCGTAGGAGTTGTGCTTTTTCTTTGTTTTGGATTCTCTTCCCACCATCATTTTAGGTTTCATCATTATTTGCCTCATGTTTGTGTTTTTTTTCTGTTCATGTACATCTTTTGTAGCCATTTCTCTATTATCCTTCCTTTAAGGTAACTCTTAAGAGTTACAGGATGTCTCAAACATACTCCTTGTTTTCACTAGCAAGAAAAGTGTGCAAGATCACAAGAGCTTGTATGTCTTATCCTCTTCTTCCTTTCCGTTTTCTTCCCTCTCCAACTCATTATACACCTCACTTTCTTCCCAACTTTCTTATTCATGACCTTTTACATCCTTGACCCTACCAGCTCTTTCCCACCATTGTCTGCGACATATCTCAGCCTCTATTTAGGTCAACACAAAGCAATAATCTTCCCCTAATACCTCTGCTCCAGTTGCCCAGAAAATATCTTCATCCCATCACTTTTTAGAGCAGCAGTGTCAGGATTAGGATATGTTAGCAGATACAGAGGAGAAAAATCAAAATAGGAGGCATAATGCAATTACCAGAGAACTCTCAGCCTAAAAGAGAAAGGAAGCTGCAGCAAGCCGTCTGGCCATGTCTTTGCCTTTGTCTATTCTGAAAGCAGCAAGACAGTTACATGAATGCTGAAAGAATGCTATTTTGAGAAATAAAAATTGCTGCTTGTTATGTGTTGTGTTTAATACATGCAAATAAATATTTCTTCAAATTTGTTTCATGAAAATCAGTAGTAACAAAATAGATATGCACAAATGCTATTTTGGATAATGCCATGTTTATGCTGCAAAGTGCAGATCTAAAATTTTCAAAATAACTTTATTTGGAAGTCATTATGTTTGTAGATGTAGACATTACTTGAAAAGTTTACTCGCATCAACACTTTGGTTAAGACACCCAACAATATCCAAGTTTTTATATTTTTTCTACATGTTCTGCGTAATTCAGTTTGTTCTCAGGCACTGTTTTATGAATTTTTATGTTTCTTTCTAGAGTTCTTTATAGATTTTTTTTGATACATGTTGTGTGCTCTCTTTTACATTCCAATAAATAAAACATTTTTCACATTAAGAGTGAAAACTTAATTCCCATTGTCTTTAACAAGATCATTTTTCCAAGGAAACAAGTAGCTAGATGTCAGGGCCTTTTTACTGGTTTTGTAAATTTCTGTGCTGTGGCTCTTGCTCTTAATTGCCTGGCTTTGGCGGAACAAATGGCACTATGATTTATTGTCATCTTTATCAAGTACTCTAAATCATGAAGCACTGTTACAGCACAGTAACATTTGCAAGAATATCTTGTGAGGACAGAATAAAAATACCAAGGTCATATATGCAACACTTCTGGGTTTTGTGTTTCCATGCTGTGATAATTTCTTTTCAAAAAAGCTGACGTTGCCATGATGGCTTTTGATTTTGGAATATAGGAAATATTTCACAGACTATTCACATATATTTAATTTCAAATATACCCATAGTAGACTGTTTGCCTATAATCTTAATGGCCACAAAACTCTACAGCATATGCATTCAGGATTAATGCACAATGTTCGAAGGATGACTATGTCCCTGAAACACACTCAAATATCCAAACAAAGGTACCTGAGCAGTGTGTAAAGTCAGGACAATTTCATCATTGCATGTCTACACACTTAATTTTAAAAAGTAATAGTTTCAAAACACAGTATTTCAGCACCTTACAACATGAAAGATATACGTAAGACTACATATATGGCATTTGTACAGTCTGAAATATCTCAGTTTAATATATAGAATCAATGTAAAATAGCCATGTTTGAATTGTAGACGTCTGAATTGTAGACCTCGGCTTACACAATTTTCCACAAAATAGATGTGGACTTTTAAATAGAATATTGTTCTCTAAATATTAAAGATAGATGTAACTAAAGTCTCTGAGAGTTTCACAATTGTATTTGAAGACAGAATTAGATGTCATTTATGACCGTCTTATCATTGAAACAAGGCAATGAAATCTATCCATCAATTTAACTATTCCATTTTCTTTTGCAGCCTTGCAATCCATTCCACTGTAATTCTGCCACTGATCTACTTAATAATAGTAAGGAAAAATCCTTTTCGTTTTGCCATGGGGATGGCTCAGGCACTTCTGACAGCCCTCATGATTTCTTCCAGGTAAACAAAAGTAACATTTATTTTCTGTAATGTTTATAGTAGTAATTGCATTGTTTGTGCTCTGATTTTATTGTCACTTTGTTACATATCTGTTTCACCTGGACAATTGTAAATACCTTGGAGGGTTGAAATATTACTTTTGAGGTTATTTCTGCAGTACCCAAAAGGGAAGTATAGATTGTAGTGAAGCTGTGCTGGCCTTTCTCCAAAGTAGAGTCTGGTCTTCCAGATACAAATTCAGGAAACATTTTTTTGCCATTCAGTTAATTACTCATGGACTTGTTAGAGTTTAGGCTGTTTCAGTGTTATATACATTCTGAAAATTTTAATGTGTATTTTTGAGGATAACCAAGACTTTGTTATCTCTTCCTGTAATTTGAAGAAAGAGCAAAGATAGTTTTGCTTTAAAACCCAACTCTTCACTTTCATATTGCAGCCTTCCTGTCTGCAAATCAGGCTGTAAGGGAAAGGAAAGATAAAGGAAATGGTATATCACCTGTGCTTACTTTCTGTGTCTATCTGTGTGCCAGTTCAGCAACTTTGCCTGTCACCTTCCGCTGTGCAGAAGAAAAAAACTTCATTGATAAAAGAATTACCAGGTTTGTACTTCCAGTTGGAGCTACCATCAACATGGATGGCACAGCTCTCTACGAAGCAGTAGCAGCTGTATTTATTGCACAACTGAATGACTTGGAACTGGACATCGGCCAAATAGTTACCATTAGGTAAGACTAAAGCCAAGACACGCATTTTGTTGGTGTTTTTCTTAATGAATGATTTTACTTTGAATACCTTATGGGAGAGTTGAAGCTATCATTCACAGCACAGAAGAAAACAGAATAATTCTCATATCTTGTTCCAGAGCCTATTTATCCAGGTGAGAAGGTGGGCTAGGCCAAGGTATATTGGGAAATTGCTGTTATCATCTCACAGTAAGCACTTGCAAACCCAACTCAACATCTTCATTTGATCTAAGTTGTATGTTGGACATGCATTTATCTATTTATTCTGCATTGTAATCCTAACAGTTGTTTGCTTGCTCAAGGAGCAATGGACTCTGCTTCAAGTGTTAGGAACTGTGATGGCACTGTTTCAAACTTGTCCAATTGACTTGTCCCCACATGCTGAGTAGATACTACTCAACAGGAAAACTGGAACATTTGGATTTCTTCCTTGCAGTGAAATACGCCCATTTGTGCCAGAAAATAGAGCTACTGTGAGCAGAATGTATCCTGAATGCATTTTTCTGTCTTTATTTGGGATTTAGTGTCACAGCTACAGCAGCCAGCATTGGAGCTGCTGGTGTCCCCCAAGCTGGACTAGTCACCATGGTGATTGTACTGAGTGCTGTTGGCCTGCCAGCCGAAGATGTTACTCTGATCATTGCAGTTGACTGGCTCCTGTAAGTTTAAGGCACTTGATATTTATTTATTTATTATTATGTTTAATTCTTACACAAGCTTTTCAGCAACATGTGGGCCTGTGAAAGAACAAAATCATGCAGGAATGCTGCAGGAATTGGGCAAAGATTCTTTTTGTGGCCGGCCTTGTTCAATATAGAATTGGATGTAGCCATGGCTATAATTCTATGAGAAGTCCTACAGTGTGGGATGGAAGTTAATAACCTCACATCCAGAGATTCTGTTCAGCCAGTGGGCACAACATTGTTAAATTGTTAGTGTAACGCTCAGGAAAGGCATGTTTCACAGTACTAAGGAGCACCTTTGGAGTTTCTCAACTGCTACCATATTTTACTAAATAGATACACCATTCACAAAAATCAAATGCAGCCACAAGCAGAATCATCTCAGCTGATTTTAACAAAGTACATAAATGCCATACGCTGGTGAAGATGGAGTGCAGCACATGAACTAAGCAAAGTTGGACCTTGATTCTATATGCACACACATGACAGGCTCTACAAGGGTACATTCTGCCAGCATCAGTTTGCTTGAGCTGCTTTTCAGTGAGACAGTTTCTTAAGGATACAGCCCCATGACCAGCAAGCACGCATGCAAATTCAGAAAGCACTACTTATCCCTGATTCCAACCACTTCACCTTAGAGCACATAAAAACCTCAGTCCCATTAAGCATCACCTTCTGGAAAGAAGCACTTAACAAGAAGTCTTCTGTTCAAACAAGACATTTCTAAGAAACTTCTGCAACAACCCCAAAGAATGACATCATGTATTCTGGAGTTCAAAAAGGAATAGGTGTTCAGTTTTGTCCCATGATTCACTGGGAAAGGATAACAAGATTCCCAAGTAAAGGAGTATAACTTTAGTTTATAATACAGCTTTTTTCTGCCTCCTAAAGTGTCCAAGCTCAGACTGGACACTTAGCTTATCAGACTGGGCACTCAGCTTGTCATGCTCAGACTGAGGTCTTAATCACCAGCATTAACTCATCATGGGTGATACTTTACTGGTACCAATCCACAGATACTAATCATTTCATAGACTCTGCATTTCATTTTCTTAGGCTTATATTTACCCTCGAAATAAGTTCATTCCTTTTCCTTGCCCACCTTTTTCAATGATTTTCTTGAAGGATTTCTTGGCAGCAACCTATGTATTTCACAGATACACTTAATTTATTTGATTATTTAACTCAATTTTTCTATCTGTAGAGAAACTGTTCTTCAGAAAAGCAAGGCCATTGAATGGATCCAAGAATCAATTAAATTTCAGTATAAACATCATACCTTCAAAAAAAACCATCACCAAACAGTGTACATTTCCCCCATCAGCTGTCTGCAACAGTGTCTAATAGGTTTGTTTGCTGTGCTCCACAACCATTTTGTTTTCTCCAGCTATTTTACCAGTGCTCATTTAGTTTTGTTAAGGGTGGTGAAGATCTGTCCAAATCATTGTCTCAGAGCAGGTATCTAAAGAAGAATGTAAGAGCAAAACAAATGTATATTGTTACTTTTCCCAAAGTGCTTTCTTAGCCTTCAGGAAGTGGCAACTCAAAAAGTTCCCACATTAGAAGTGATTTTTGTTTTAACAGTGCTCAACAGATTTCTTCTGACATGAACTTGCCTCGTTTCTTTTGGAACCCATATCAACTTCTAGCATCCAGATGTCCTGTGAAAAGGAATTCCACAACCTAACAATGTGCTGCACAAAATACTTTTTTTTTAACCCATCTCATAATCCTTTTACTTGATTTCCTCTAATTTCTTCATGAGAATGAGACAGAAAGAGAACAGTCATTCTGTACTTACTATGGTAATCATAATTTAATGCACTCTATCATAGAATCATAAAATCATCAAGGTTGGAAAAGACCTCCACGATCATCTGGTCCAACTATTCCCCCACCTCCAATATCACCCACTAAACCATGTCTCCAAGCACCCCATGCTACCTTTCCTTAAACACCTCCAGGGATGGTGACTCCACCACTTCTCTGGGCAACCTGTTCCAGTGCCTAATTACTCTATCTGAGAAGAAATTTCTCCTAATTTCCAACGTCAACCACACCTGGTACAACTTCAGGACATTCCCTCTAATCCTATCTCTACTTTTCTGTGAGAAGAGGCTGACCTCCAGCTCCCCACAACTTCCTTTCAGGTAGTTGTAGAGAGCAATAAGGTCTCCCCTGAGCCTCCTCTTCTCCAGACTAAAAAACAAGAAATAAAAATAAAAAAATAAAAAATAAAAAAAGTTCTTTCAGCCATTCCTCATAGGACTTGTGTTCCAGACCCTTCACCAGCTTTGTAGCCCTTCTCTGGACATGTTTCAGGGCCTCGATGTCCTTCTCGAGGGGCCCAAAACTGAACATAGTACTCAAAGTGTGGTCTCACTAGAGCAAAGTACAGGGGAACGATCACCTCCCTGGTCCTGCTGGCCGCACTATTCCTGATACAAGCCAGGACGCTGTTGGCCTTCTTGGCCATATAGGCACACTGCTGGCTCATGTTCAGGCAAGCATCGACCAACACCCTCGGATCCTTTTCCTCTGCCCAGCATTTGAGCCTCTCTGCCCCAAATGTGTAGCGCTCCACGGGATTGCGACCAAAACGCTGGAGCCAGCACTTAGCCGTGTTGAACCTCGTCCCGTTGGCCTCAGCCCATTGACCCAACCAGTTCCCTCTGCAGGGCCTTTCTGTCTTTTCTTCAATCTGCAATTTAGGTGATTCTTAGGCACAATAATAGTACATAGAAGATACCTGTTCCACCATGAAACAGAGAACTGTCTTTGATTCTAATTGACATATGTTTCAGATGAAGGTGTCTTGCTGTGTAAAGAAAATTAAAGATTAATTTCATGAACAAGGGATCATTGGCAGTGCATTTTGCACTTCAGCAGATGGGATGCACATCATGATGACATGTAGATTAACATTTTTGCCTTTTGTACTTACTGCCTAAAATGTATTATTTTGTAACCTGCTAGTTGTGCTTATTAACAATCTTCTAGTTAATTCTGAACTCATCAAGGTTTTCTTTTTTTTTTTTTATGTAGGCTTGAGGAGATTTTCCATGTTCATAATTAAGAAGTAGAATATGATTATTATGAAAAATGAGTTTAATGTGTGATTCACTCATTCTACTGATCATACTGGACATTTACTACATCCTTCCCTCTTCCTTTTCCTACCCCTCCCACATGAAGAATCCATAGCCACGTGTTCATGCTAGAGTTCAGCAGCTGTTGTAGAATTATGTTTGGGAACTGATTCACTGCATTATTGTTTTTGAAGTCTCCCATGCCAGTTTTCACGTTTTGCATGGTATTCCTGCTTTTCTGCCAAGCAGTGGCATATTTTTAAGGCCTGCAGGTCACATTTCTCTTGGGAGAAAAATTTGCAGCACAGAAGCATCGTGTTTCTTAATGTGACTTAACACAACTTTGTACATCAATTCTTTAACAAGAGTTTAGGCCAAAATACTGGGCTAGGCACTTCTATAGTTGAGGAAATAACTATCAAAAAGGCAAAAGGCAAACACTTTGGGGCTGTGCCCCACAGTCTCTCCTCCCACTCCTCCAAAAGTGGTCTCATCGCAAAGAAAGCCAGCTGTGTAGCATACTCCAGGGCCTGAGAAGTGCTCTCCATAAGACTTCTTAAAGTCTCTGCACAGCAGTTTGATTTCTGCTGTTAACTGACCAGTTATGTGACTTAGAGCTTCATTCATTCAGTACAAAGGCATTCATTTTGGAAGTCACACTAGGTTTGTTCAAATTCACATGGGAAAAATTCTCCCCTTTGATCCCTTGTCCTCCCGCACTTTTGCCTTTAAGGCCAGAATGGCCTAGAATCCACACTGGGAAAAAAAACATGAGCTCGCCATTTGGTGACATCACTTATGTTTACTAAAAGGATTTTCTAGGTAACATATTGAATGATTTCTCTGACATTTTTATTCCACAGGGATCGATTCAGAACAATGGTTAATGTCTTGGGAGATGCCTTTGGTACAGGGATAGTGGAGAAGCTCTCTAAAAAGGAGCTGGAGCAGATGGATGTCAATTCTGAAGTTAATATAGTCAACCCTTTTGCCTTGGAAACAACAACACTTGATAATGATGAAACAGAGACCAAGAAATCGTATGTCAATGGAGGCTTTGCTGTGGATAAGTCTGACACCATATCCTTCACGCAGACATCTCAGTTCTAAAGCCAGTAAGTAGCTTTCAGATGAAACAGGAGCACTAAAGGACGTGGCCATATGCATTCTTAAAAAGTTAAAGGGTAACTGAAAATGAATTACATCTCACATATATTTGATTTACTGCACAGACTGATTCTCTTCACTGGTTCTGGCCCCTACTAATCACCTCTGTCAACAATTTGAACTCACCACTTTTGCTCCTTGCTGATATGTTGAAGAAAAAGACATTTGTAAAATACTTGGTGGTATACACGCTTGGTGAGGCTATGAATTGCCTCTCTGGAATCAGCTTGCTCATATATGGGGATCAATAGCTGGAACAGCCAAACGTGTTTTTCTCAGGAGTAGCACAGCATTCCACATCTCACCTGCATTACAAAACACCTTTACAAAATCTCTTTTAACATCTTTGCCTTCTAAACACATTGCACTGTACCAGAAACCTACTGTAACTTGATCATGTGCCAAAATACTCCTTTCTGCAGCTGAGAGATCACCTCTAGGGCAAATTGAGTCAGAAAGGAACAGAACAAGGCCTTGTAGTAAATATTCTAGTGTGAATGGGGTTTCATTTTTCTTTAATTGTGAAATAATTGGGCATGGAAGAGCTGCCATTGCTTACATTGCTAGACTTCCCCTTGTGTTCCCTGTGAATGCCAGCTGCTGGCCTTCCAATGTGAAACACATTGCTGTGGATTTTGGCTTCTGGCATTTGAAGAGTTTTGATAAAGTGAAACTTCACCAGTTTTGGTCCACTTCAGTGGCATCCTGATACATAGACAGCAGACGGAGAAATGGTACTTTACTCTTGTCCACCCTTGATTCTAACCAAATATTAATCAGCCCATAAGTAGCCAGAGGTCAGGAAGATGAAAACAGGCTATAAAGCAACACATAATGCAAACTAAAACTTTCCTCCTTAGAACAAAAACAGGTATGGTATGAAGAGTAGGAGGCATGCCTCTTTGTAGACAGATGCCACTGTCACTAAGCTCTTTGCACAGACTGGCTGTGTAAGCATGCAAGTTTGTAGCTGTGACACCACTTAGAGTGCCAACATATATTATCAGCTACATTGTATCTCATGAAGCATTTCTGGACCCAGAAAGTCATGTATTCTGTTGGCTTGCTGTAGGATAAGAAGCAACAAGAATTTCCTAATAAGAAATCTCCATTGTCTAAAACATTTTATACAAGATTTTTGTGGTGCGAAATCACTCTCCCCAGGGAGGGATTGCTGTAAATTTTTTTTTTCCCTTGCATTTTGCCATTCATTAGCCATTTTACTTGTAAACTGAAATTCATATAGAGTTGTTTGTAAGTAAGATTATAGGAAACCTAAAATTGCACTCATATGTTAACAAAAAACCCTGCAGATTCTGCTGTTCGTGGCAGTGTACTATACTTGAGTCAGGCCTACACTTTTTTATTTAAATAAACCAGAAGCGTGCCAAAGAACAACAATTAAGAAGAACATATTTACTGTAGAATTTGATAAATTGCACCTTAAACCAACAAGTCAATGAAACATAATACCATGTTTAAATTAAACATTGTAACATATGTGATAATGTTAATCCAAATATAATTATGTTTATCCATAATAAGGAAAATGTACAGATTGAATAAGTCAATCTTTTACCTGTGCTGAAATAGTATGAAACATTTTTATGGCTTTGCTTATGAAACGAAAAAAAAACAAAAACAAAAACAAAACAAACAAACAAAAAAACCCACCAGTTTCCCATAATTAGCTTATGATCTATGTCTTGTCTTTCCTTTGCTTTTTTTTTTTCGTTACCTATTTACCATTACCCCATTATGTAACCACCCTACTATGATGTACTGTGAATAATGTTCCTAATATATTCTAAATAAATAAATTCTCTCCTTAGTTCTTGTTGTAGCTTCCCATCCTCTCCTCACTGTAGAATATTGAGTTCCATTAGCTATGGCAGGAAAAGCAAAACTGTGTGAGTTTATGATTTAGGTTCCCTTCACTATTGATCTAGCTGTAGCTTTGGCAAGAATTAATCTGTTCTTACAATAAAATAAAAATATTGCTCTCACAATAATATGGCAGTGAGACTACAATAAAACCCTTTAAATATGGAGGATTTGGGTTGGTGGTATACTTTTAAACACATGCTAAGTAGCAGATTATTTATTTATATTGATCGGATTCAGGGTTGATGGTGCTGTGTTGACATCCACCTACCACCAAGACACCCAACCACAAGGTTGCTTCAGTCCAAGGATGTTGGTTGCTTCAGTCCAAGGATGCTTTTCCTGACATCCCGTTCAAACTATTTATATTCTGCATAGGTGGAAACATTGTACATAAGCAAAGCGTTCTCTTCTCCACAGCCTGCTACTCTGGCAGCCTTGGAGATTTTTTTTAGAGAATGTGCCACTGGAATATGCCCTGCAGATTCTGGGTCTTTGAGCCCTGTTGTTAGGTTGCTATACACTCTTTGAGGCTGTGGAAGCTCACGCAAGTTTGGCTCTGAATCTACAGTATTATGTGTGTAACTGTACACTGTATATACATGTATGTATCTGTAGCAGCCCCACAAGAGTTTAAACCACAGAAACACAGCCACTATATGCAGGTCACCTGTTCTCTCATCTTCTCTGTCAAGAACAGGAACAATCCTTATTACACTCAAAAAAAAAAAAAAATGATGGCTAGACCCTCTCCTTCTCCTTGAATTTACAATTTCAGGCCTGTTTGACTACACATGATGTGCAGCAGAGTACCTGCTGACACCACATGGCCGGTAAAATGCCAAGCACCACAACAGGTGCAACTGCTGCCACTGCTGTTGCTCCGCAGAGCCACGCCTCCAGCCTGTGGCTCTACCAAGCCACCAGATGGCAGTGCTGGGCAGACCACCTGCTGGGGTGGGGAAAGGGCCATGGGTGAAGGGCAGGGCTACATGGCCCATAGGCCTGCCTGCAGCTGCGATTGGCCAGGACAGGAAATCCCATCTCAGGTGTCTAACTGATTGGCTGTCCATTTCCTTAAGCTGAGCAAGTGCTTACATGTAAGAACACATATGTTTCTATACAACTGTATTGCATTTAGATGCTGAGATGCTGCTATGAGAAACGGCCCTGCAAAAGATGAGATGTAAGAGTAGTAGTAGCAAAAGCTAGAGGACGAGCAAGAAGGTTAAGAGGAGGTGCTGTAGGTACCATAGAATAGATTCCCCTGCAGCACAAACCCTGGAGGGGACCATGACATTGCAGGTGAATGTGTCCAAAGGGAAGCTGCAGCTTTAAGGGAGCCTGCAGTAGAGCAGGGGAGAAGTCTGAGGAGGAAAGAGTTTCCAAGCGGAGCAGTGATAGGGTGACTGCAAACTCCCAGGCCTGTGAGACAGTTTGGGGTGGAGGGAAATTGAAGAGTCATGGATGAAGGAGTGTAACTGAGTTTGAGATGAAGGGATGAGGGGAGAAGTTGGGGGAGGGAGGGGCTGGACTGGGAAAGTGTACGTTTTTACTTTGCAATAAAATAAATTAACTTTAACCACGTTGAGTCTGATTTGCCTGTGACTTCCCCCCCTTTTTTTTTTTTTTTTTTTTTTTTTTTTTTTTTTTTTTTTGTCATCTTGCTGAGGACAGAGGGAGAGTGGTTGGGTGCACATTGGCTACTGTCCAAGGTTAGACAGTCACAACTATATATACAATTTATATATACTAGAAATATAGAAAGGACTCTATAAGTGTTCTGTCTTTCCGTTGCTTAAGTTGCCCTTTTACTATCACCCATACCCATTTATGTACTCACCCTGTTTTGATGCACTCTGACTTGTGTTCCTAACATGCTCTATATCAGAAATTTCTCTCCTTTGCTCTTGCTGTAGCCTCCTTTACCCGCTGTGTTCCTTTAGCTATAGTGAGAAAAACTGGATGAGATTATAATTTAATTAACTGTCTTGGGTGTATGTGGAAAGGGTTTGGTAGCAGAAGAGCTGCAGGGGTGGCTTCTGTGAGAAGACTCCAGAAGCTGCCCCATGTGAGATAGGAGTCAGTTAAAAAGGGACCCGCTGATGGCCAGAGCCAAGCCACTGAGCGATGCTGGTTCCACCTCTGTGAGAGCATATTTAAGAAAGAGAAAATTCTGCTGTGCACCAGCAGCAGGGAGAGAGAGGAGTCAGAAGCAACCCAGGTTAGTGAAGAATGATGGGGAAGAGGTGTGCCAGGCACTGGAGCAGAAGTTCCCCCACAGCCTGTGGAGAGGCCCATGGTGGAGCAGGCTGTCCCTGTACAGCCCATGGGTGCCACGGCAGAGCAGATCGCCATGATGCAGCCCATGGAGGAGCCCCCAGTGGAGCAGTTGGATGTGGCCTGGAGGAGTATGCAGCCCATGGAGAGCCCCTGCAGGATTATAAGGCTAAAACCAGGATAGCAACCCTGGACTTTTGGAGAGCCAACTTCGACCTCTTCCAGGAACTACTTGGGAGTATCTCATGGGCTATGTTGCTAGAAGGCAAGTGTGCATGTGACAGCTGGGCTACATTTAAACAGCACTGCTTCCAAGCTCAGTATCTGTGCATCACTAAGAGTAGGAAATTGGGGAAGAGGGGCAGGAAACCTCCGTGGATGAGCAAGGAGCTCATCAATAAGATCAAAAGGAAGAGGAAGGTTTATGAAATGTGGAAAAAGGGCCTGTCCTCTTGCAAGGAAGTGTTGTCAGGGTCTGCAGGGACGCGACAAGGAAGGCTAAAGCCCACCTAGAGATGAGGCTTGCAAAAGAGATCAAAGATAAGAAGAAGGGTGTTTTTTTCTTAAAGTATGTAAACAGTAAAAGGAAGACTAGGGATAATGTGGGTCCTTTGCTGAACAAGGGGGGTTTCCTGGTAATGGGAGATGCTGAGACGACAGAGATACTGAATGCTTTCTTTGCTTCAGTCTTTGCTTGAAGGACTTCCCCCCCAGGACTCCTCGATCCTGGAGGGAGAAGAAAGAGTCTGGGAAGTGGAGATCTCCCCCCTTGTTGACAAGGGAGTGGTTCAGGGGCATCTGAGTGGGCTCAATGCACTCAAATCCATGGGTCCTGATGGGATGCATCTGCATGTGCTAAGGGCAGAGGTGATTGCTGAACCACTCTCTATCATCTTTGAAAGGTCCTGGAGAACAGGAGAGGTGCCTGAAGATTGGAGGATAGCCTATGTCACTCCGGTCTTCAAGAAGGGCAAGAATGAAAATCCAGGAAACTACAGGCCAGTCAGAGGTGACTGTCCCTGGAAAGGTGTTGGAACAGCTTGTTCTGGATGCCATCTCCAAGCAATTGGAAGAGAAGAAGGTTATGAGGAGTAGTCAGCATGGATTCAGCAAGGGAAAGTTGTGCTCAACCAACCTTGTTGCCTTCTATAATGGTATCACCAGCTGGGTAGATAAGGAGAGAGCAATGGATGTCAGCTACCTTGACTTTAGCAAGGCTTTTGATACTTTCTCCCATGACATTCTGATAGCAAAGCTGAGAAAGTGTGGGATAGAGGAGTGGACAGTAAGGTGAATTGAGAACTCGCTGACTGGCTGAGCTCAGAGGATGGTGATCGGCAGCGCAGAGTCCAGCTGGAGACCTGTGACTAGCGGTGTTCCCCAGGGGTTGGTGCTGGGTCCAGTCTTGTTCAACATCTTCATTGACGACCTTGATGAGGGAATAGTGTCTGCCTGCAGCAAGTACGCTGATGACACAAAGCTGGGAGGAGTGACTGACATGCCAGAAGGCTGTGCTGCCATTCAACAAGACCAGGACAGGCTAGAGAGATGGGTAAGAAGAAACCAAATGAGGTTTAATAAGACCAAGTGTAGAGAGTCCTGCACCTGGGAAGGAACAACCACATGTATCAGTACAGGCTGGGGGATGACCTGCTGGAGAGGAGCTCTGACGAGAAGGATCTGGAGGTCCTGGTGGACGACAGGTTGACCATGAGCCAGGACTGTGCCCTCATGGCCAAGAGGGCCAACGGGATCCTGGCATGCATTAAAAGGAGCGTGGCCAGCAGGTCAAGGGAGGTGATCCTCCCCCTCTATTCTGCCCTGGTCAGGCCTCACCTGGAGTACTGTGTCCAGTTCTGGGCTCCCTGGTACAAAAAAGACAGGGTTCTCCTCGAAAGAGTCAGGTGGAGGGCCACAAAAATGATATGGGGCCTGGAGCATCTTCCTTAGGAGAAAAGGCTGAGAGACCTGGGTCTGTTCAGCCTGAAGAAAAGAAGACTGAGAGGGAATTTCATCAATGTGTATAAAAACCTGAAGTGTGGGAGACAGAAGGATGTAGCCAACCTCTTTTCAGTGGTTTGCGGGGACAGGACAAGGAGTAATGGTTACAAGATAGAGCACAGGAAGTTCCACATTAACATGTGAAAGAACTTCTTCACGGTGAGGATGACGGAGCACTGGAACAGGCTGCCCAGGGAGGTTGTGGAGTCTCCTTCTCTGGAGATATTTAAGGCCCATCTGGATGCGTAGCTGGGCAGCCTGCTCTAAAGAACCTGCTGTGGTGGGGGATTGGATCCGATGATCTTTCGAAGTCACTTACAACCCCTTCAATTCTGTGATTCTATGCTTATACCCCAGGCCGAGTCTGCAGACTGTGGAGAAGAAGCCACTCAGGAGCAGAGGACCTGTCAAGAGCTGCCACCCATGGGGGACCAATGCTGGAGCAGTCTGCTCCTGGTGGATGGACCCCATGGTACAGACCCACACTAGAGCAGTTGTTGAAGAGCTGCTGTGTGTGGGAAGCCCGTATAGGATCACTTCAGGAATGATGACATCCTTTGGGAGAGGCCTCATCCTGGAGGAGGGGAAGACAGTGACTACGGACAAGTGGTGGAGACAAAGAATTATGGACAGAGCACAACCCCCATTTCCTATTCTTCTGTGCTGCTTGAGGGGCAGACATAGAAGATGATGGGGCAGACACAGAAGATGATGGGTGGGATGGAAGATGTTTTTAGTATGGTTTTAGTTTATCACTGTTCTAGTACACTACTAATAGGCAATAAATTATATTAATCTACCTATTTTGAGACTTTCTGACCAAGAACGATAAGTGGTGAACAAATCTGCTGTCCTTATCTCAACCCTTGGGCCACTTCCATCATGTTTTCTCCCACTTTTCCTTGGAGGAGGGGGAAAGAGATGGCTACGATGAAGATCATCTTCCCAACACAGTAAACCACCAAAGTTATCATCATCATAGAATCATAGAATATCTTCAGATGGAAGGGAAACAAGGATCACCAAGTCCAACTCCTGTCACCGCACAGGTCTGCCCAAAAGTTTAGACCATGTGACTAAGTGCATAGTCCAATTGCTTTTAAAATTCACACAGGTTTGGTGCAGTGACTACAACCCTGGGGAGCCTGTTCCAGTGCGCAACCAGCTCTCAGTGAAGAACCTCTTCCTGATGTCAAGCCTAAACTTCCCCTGACTCAGCTTAACACCATTCCCACGGATCCTATCACTGGTGTTTAGAGAATAGGTCACCTGCCACCTTGCGGGAGGTTGTAGACCACAGTAAGGTCCCCCCTCAATCTCCTCTTCTCCAGGCTAAACAGGCCAAGTGTCCTCAGCCGATCCTCATACGTCTACCCCTCTAGGTCCCTCACCATATTCATCACACTCCTCTGGACACCTCCAACAGTTTAATGTCCTATTTCTACTGTGGTGCCAAGAACTGCACACAGTACTCGAGGTGACGCCAGACCAGCACAGAGTAGGACTCTATTATATTCATAATGTAGCCAGTTGTATATTTGGAAAGAATTTAAATTTTTTAAGAGATAGACTAATTAATTTAGAGATAATTTTCACTAACACTCTAGGCATTGAAACATTAGGTTGCGAGCACTGCAGCAGGAAAAAGTGCCGCTTCTCCTGCTAGCACAGCTCCACAGCGCCACGGCGCCGGTATCGGCCCTATGCATTGTGACAATGCCGGTTCTAGCGGCACTGCCGCAGGACAGGGCAGAGCCTGGCAGCCAGGAAGGCGGTGCCTTAGGAGAAAGCATGCTTGGAAAGGACCGCCAAACAGGGCAACATGCTGCTCAGCAGTGGGGAGTGAGGAGGAGAAAGTGTGAGAAACAGCTGTGCAAAGGCCAAGGTGAGAGTCGGAGCGGGAGTAAGGAGGGGGAGGAAGGCTTTGGGGGGTCAGGACGAGCAAGAGGAGGAGCAGGAGGAGGAACGGGAGGAGGAGCAGGAGGAGGAGGAAGAGCAGGGGGTGGTTCTGGCGCCAGAATCAAAATTCTAATGCAGCGCAACCCTTGCAAGAGAGCACGCCGGCGCGGGTCGATGTGTGCTGAGGGAAGCTGCAGGCCCCAGAGAGCACGCACAAGAGCCTGCAGGGCACCGTGCATGGGTAAAGCAAGCCGTCTTCAACTGCCTGCAGTTCTGGCAGCTTTGGAGTTTCTTTTTAGCAAATGTCCCATCGGAAGAGCCCCTGCAGAGTCAGGGCCTTTGAGCCCTGTTGTTAGGTTGCTGCACGCTCTCTGATGCTGTGGACGCTTGTGCAAGTTTGGCCCGGCATCTTCAGTATTCTGTGTGGCTTTAAGGCACGGAAGGCAAGGCAACGCCTCCCGCATCCCTGCTGACATACTTGCAAACTCGCAGCTGACTTGTATCCCTCACCGAGTAAAGAAGGCGCATGTGAAGAAGCATGCACGAGCCATCAGTGCCCCACAGCTTCATACCCCATAAGCACAGTCACGATGCGCAGGCCACCTCTTCTCTCACATTCCCTGCGAAGAGCAGGAACAGTCCGCCTGGTTGTCTTGAAATGCGCACACACCCCGTCCCCAAAACTGACACCTAAAGCCTTTCCACACCCCAAATTCACAGTTGCAGGACCCTTTGCTTCTGCGTGGTGTCCTGTGCAGCACCTGCTACCACCTGGCCTGTCAGATGGCGAGCACTGCAGCAGGCACAGGTGCCGCTTCTGCTGCTAGCACAGCTCCACAGCGCCACGGCTGCAGCCTGAAGCTCTTCCCGGCCACCAGCTGGAGGCGCTGGGCATACACCGCATGGCAGGGCGGGGAAAGGGCCATTTATCAAGGGCAGGACTACGCTGCTGAGTGGCCCTCCTGGATTTGGGATGGGCCAGGACAGGCAATCCCTCCCACCACCCTGCAGTGGCGGGAACCATTTGGTTTCATGCCGCATTCTACAGTGAGGAGCCGCCATTTTGTGAAAGCGCCCAGCCCACCTGTTGCCGTGCCGCTCCCTGATTGGCTTAGCCAGCTTTGTTTATAAAACCCTGTCATCTTCTCATTCCTCCCTCTGATTGGCTGCCTGCTTCCAGACTGGGAAGGTCTCACGTGTAGGAAATGTTTATGTTTCTCTAGAGCCGTGCTGGTTTCTTTGCCCACGTGCTGGCACCAAGGGCAGCTGGTGGCCTCTGAGAAGAAGCCGGTATCGGCCCCATGCATTGTGACAATGCCGGTTCTAGCGGCACTGCCGCAGGACAGGGCAGAGCCTGGCAGCCAGGAAGGCGGTGCCTTAGGAGAAAGCATGCTTGGAAAGGACCGCCAAACAGGGCAACATGCTGCTCAGCAGTGGGGAGTGAGGAGGAGAAAGTGTGAGAAACAGCTGTGCAAAGGCCAAGGTGAGAGTCGGAGCGGGAGTAAGGAGGGGGAGGAAGGCTTTGGGGGGTCAGGACGAGCAAGAGGAGGAGCAGGAGGAGGAACGGGAGGAGGAGCAGGAGGAGGAGGAAGAGCAGGGGGTGGTTCTGGCGCCAGAATCAAAATTCTAATGCAGCGCAACCCTTGCAAGAGAGCACGCCGGCGCGGGTCGATGTGTGCTGAGGGAAGCTGCAGGCCCCAGAGAGCACGCACAAGAGCCTGCAGGGCACCGTGCATGGGTAAAGCAAGCCGTCTTCAACTGCCTGCAGTTCTGGCAGCTTTGGAGTTTCTTTTTAGCAAATGTCCCATCGGAAGAGCCCCTGCAGAGTCAGGGCCTTTGAGCCCTGTTGTTAGGTTGCTGCACGCTCTCTGATGCTGTGGACGCTTGCGCAAGTTTGGCCCGGCATCTTCAGTATTCTGTGTGGCTTTAAGGCACGGAAGGCAAGGCAACGCCTCCCGCATCCCTGCTGACATACTTGCAAACTCGCAGCTGACTTGTATCCCTCACCGAGTAAAGAAGGCGCATGTGAAGAAGCATGCACGAGCCATCAGTGCCCCACAGCTTCATACCCCATAAGCACAGTCACGATGCGCAGGCCACCTCTTCTCTCACATTCCCTGCGAAGAGCAGGAACAGTCCGCCTGGTTGTCTTGAAATGCGCACACACCCCGTCCCCAAAACTGACACCTAAAGCCTTTCCACACCCCAAATTCACAGTTGCAGGACCCTTTGCTTCTGCGTGGTGTCCTGTGCAGCACCTGCTACCACCTGGCCTGTCAGATGGCGAGCACTGCAGCAGGCACAGGTGCCGCTTCTGCTGCTAGCACAGCTCCACAGCGCCACGGCTGCAGCCTGAAGCTCTTCCCGGCCACCAGCTGGAGGCGCTGGGCATACACCGCATGGCAGGGCGGGGAAAGGGCCATTTATCAAGGGCAGGACTACGCTGCTGAGTGGCCCTCCTGGATTTGGGATGGGCCAGGACAGGCAATCCCTCCCACCACCCTGCAGTGGCGGGAACCATTTGGTTTCATGCCGCATTCTACAGTGAGGAGCCGCCATTTTGTGAAAGCGCCCAGCCCACCTGTTGCCGTGCCGCTCCCTGATTGGCTTAGCCAGCTTTGTTTATAAAACCCTGTCATCTTCTCATTCCTCCCTCTGATTGGCTGCCTGCTTCCAGACCGGGAAGGTCTCACGTGTAGGAAATGTTTATGTTTCTCTAGAGCCGTGCTGGTTTCTTTGCCCACGTGCTGGCACCAAGGGCAGCTGGTGGCCTCTGAGAAGAAGCCGGTATCGGCCCCATGCATTGTGACAATGCCGGTTCTAGCGGCACTGCCGCAGGACAGGGCAGAGCCTGGCAGCCAGGAAGGCGGTGCCTTAGGAGAAAGCATGCTTGGAAAGGACCGCCAAACAGGGCAACATGCTGCTCAGCAGTGGGGAGTGAGGAGGAGAAAGTGTGAGAAACAGCTGTGCAAAGGCCAAGGTGAGAGTCGGAGCGGGAGTAAGGAGGGGGAGGAAGGCTTTGGGGGGTCAGGACGAGCAAGAGGAGGAGCAGGAGGAGGAACGGGAGGAGGAGCAGGAGGAGGAGGAAGAGCAGGGGGTGGTTCTGGCGCCAGAATCAAAATTCTAATGCAGCGCAACCCTTGCAAGAGAGCACGCCGGCGCGGGTCGATGTGTGCTGAGGGAAGCTGCAGGCCCCAGAGAGCACGCACAAGAGCCTGCAGGGCACCGTGCATGGGTAAAGCAAGCCGTCTTCAACTGCCTGCAGTTCTGGCAGCTTTGGAGTTTCTTTCTAGCAAATGTCCCATCGAAGAGCCCCTGCAGAGTCGGGGCCTTTGAGCCCTGTTGTTAGGTTGCTGCACGCTCTCTGATGCTGTGGACGCTTGCGCAAGTTTGGCCCGGCATCTTCAGTATTCTGTGTGGCTTTAAGGCACGGAAGGCAAGGCAACGCCTCCCGCATCCCTGCTGACATACTTGCAAACTCGCAGCTGACTTGTATCCCTCACCGAGTAAAAGAAGGCGCATGTGAAGAAGCATGCACGAGCCATCAGTGCCCCACAGCTTCATACCCCATAAGCACAGTCACGATGCGCAGGCCACCTCTTCTCTCACATTCCCTGCGAAGAGCAGGAACAGTCCGCCTGGTTGTCTTGAAATGCGCACACACCCCGTCCCCAAAACTGACACCTAAAGCCTTTCCACACCCCAAATTCACAGTTGCAGGACCCTTTGCTTCTGCGTGGTGTCCTGTGCAGCACCTGCTACCACCTGGCCTGTCAGATGGCGAGCACTGCAGCAGGCACAGGTGCCGCTTCTGCTGCTAGCACAGCTCCACAGCGCCACGGCTGCAGCCTGAAGCTCTTCCCGGCCACCAGCTGGAGGCGCTGGGCATACACCGCATGGCAGGGCGGGGAAAGGGCCATTTATCAAGGGCAGGACTACGCTGCTGAGTGGCCCTCCTGGATTTGGGATGGGCCAGGACAGGCAATCCCTCCCACCACCCTGCAGTGGCGGGCACCATTTTGTTTCATGCCGCATTCTACAGTGAGGAGCCGCCATTTTGTGAAAGCGCCCAGCCCACCTGTTGCCGCGCCGCTCCCTGATTGGCTTAGCCAGCTTTGTTTATAAAACCCTGTCATCTTCTCATTCCTCCCTCTGATTGGCTGCCTGCTTCCAGACCGGGAAGGTCTCACGTGTAGGAAATGTTTATGTTTCTCTAGAGCCGTGCTGGTTTCTTTGCCCACGTGCTGGCACCAAGGGCAGCTGGTGGCCTCTGAGAAGAAGCCGGTATCGGCCCCATGCATTGTGACAATGCCGGTTCTAGCGGCACTGCCGCAGGACAGGGCAGAGCCTGGCAGCCAGGAAGGCGGTGCCTTAGGAGAAAGCATGCTTGGAAAGGACCGCCAAACAGGGCAACATGCTGCTCAGCAGTGGGGAGTGAGGAGGAGAAAGTGTGAGAAACAGCTGTGCAAAGGCCAAGGTGAGAGTCGGAGCGGGAGTAAGGAGGGGGAGGAAGGCTTTGGGGGGTCAGGACGAGCAAGAGGAGGAGCAGGAGGAGGAACGGGAGGAGGAGCAGGAGGAGGAGGAAGAGCAGGGGGTGGTTCTGGCGCCAGAATCAAAATTCTAATGCAGCGCAACCCTTGCAAGAGAGCACGCCGGCGCGGGTCGATGTGTGCTGAGGGAAGCTGCAGGCCCCAGAGAGCACGCACAAGAGCCTGCAGGGCACCGTGCATGGGTAAAGCAAGCCGTCTTCAACTGCCTGCAGTTCTGGCAGCTTTGGAGTTTCTTTCTAGCAAATGTCCCATCGAAGAGCCCCTGCAGAGTCGGGGCCTTTGAGCCCTGTTGTTAGGTTGCTGCACGCTCTCTGATGCTGTGGACGCTTGCGCAAGTTTGGCCCGGCATCTTCAGTATTCTGTGTGGCTTTAAGGCACGGAAGGCAAGGCAACGCCTCCCGCATCCCTGCTGACATACTTGCAAACTCGCAGCTGACTTGTATCCCTCACCGAGAAAGAAGGCGCATGTGAAGAAGCATGCACGAGCCATCAGTGCCCCACAGCTTCATACCCCATAAGCACAGTCACGATGCGCAGGCCACCTCTTCTCTCACATTCCCTGCGAAGAGCAGGAACAGTCCGCCTGGTTGTCTTGAAATGCGCACACACCCCGTCCCCAAAACTGACACCTAAAGCCTTTCCACACCCCAAATTCACAGTTGCAGGACCCTTTGCTTCTGCGTGGTGTCCTGTGCAGCACCTGCTACCACCTGGCCTGTCAGATGGCGAGCACTGCAGCAGGCACAGGTGCCGCTTCTGCTGCTAGCACAGCTCCACAGCGCCACGGCTGCAGCCTGAAGCTCTTCCCGGCCACCAGCTGGAGGCGCTGGGCATACACCGCATGGCAGGGCGGGGAAAGGGCCATTTATCAAGGGCAGGACTACGCTGCTGAGTGGCCCTCCTGGATTTGGGATGGGCCAGGACAGGCAATCCCTCCCACCACCCTGCAGTGGCGGGCACCATTTTGTTTCATGCCGCATTCTACAGTGAGGAGCCGCCATTTTGTGAAAGCGCCCAGCCCACCTGTTGCCGTGCCGCTCCCTGATTGGCTTAGCCAGCTTTGTTTATAAAACCCTGTCATCTTCTCATTCCTCCCTCTGATTGGCTGCCTGCTTCCAGACCGGGAAGGTCTCACGTGTAGGAAATGTTTATGTTTCTCTAGAGCCGTGCTGGTTTCTTTGCCCACGTGCTGGCACCAAGGGCAGCTGGTGGCCTCTGAGAAGAAGCCGGTATCGGCCCCATGCATTGTGACAATGCCGGTTCTAGCGGCACTGCCGCAGGACAGGGCAGAGCCTGGCAGCCAGGAAGGCGGTGCCTTAGGAGAAAGCATGCTTGGAAAGGACCGCCAAACAGGGCAACATGCTGCTCAGCAGTGGGGAGTGAGGAGGAGAAAGTGTGAGAAACAGCTGTGCAAAGGCCAAGGTGAGAGTCGGAGCGGGAGTAAGGAGGGGGAGGAAGGCTTTGGGGGGTCAGGACGAGCAAGAGGAGGAGCAGGAGGAGGAACGGGAGGAGGAGCAGGAGGAGGAGGAAGAGCAGGGGGTGGTTCTGGCGCCAGAATCAAAATTCTAATGCAGCGCAACCCTTGCAAGAGAGCACGCCGGCGCGGGTCGATGTGTGCTGAGGGAAGCTGCAGGCCCCAGAGAGCACGCACAAGAGCCTGCAGGGCACCGTGCATGGGTAAAGCAAGCCGTCTTCAACTGCCTGCAGTTCTGGCAGCTTTGGAGTTTCTTTCTAGCAAATGTCCCATCACAAGAGCCCCTGCAGAGTCGGGGCCTTTGAGCCCTGTTGTTAGGTTGCTGCACGCTCTCTGATGCTGTGGACGCTTGCGCAAGTTTGGCCCGGCATCTTCAGTATTCTGTGTGGCTTTAAGGCACGGAAGGCAAGGCAACGCCTCCCGCATCCCTGCTGACATACTTGCAAACTCGCAGCTGACTTGTATCCCTCACCGAGTAAAGAAGGCGCATGTGAAGAAGCATGCATGAGCCATCAGTGCCCCACAGCTTCATACCCCATAAGCACAGTCACGATGCGCAGGCCACCTCTTCTCTCACATTCCCTGCGAAGAGCAGGAACAGTCCGCCTGGTTGTCTTGAAATGCGCACACACCCCGTCCCCAAAACTGACACCTAAAGCCTTTCCACACCCCAAATTCACAGTTGCAGGACCCTTTGCTTCTGCGTGGTGTCCTGTGCAGCACCTGCTACCACCTGGCCTGTCAGATGGCGAGCACTGCAGCAGGCACAGGTGCCGCTTCTGCTGCTAGCACAGCTCCACAGCGCCACGGCTGCAGCCTGAAGCTCTTCCCGGCCACCAGCTGGAGGCGCTGGGCATACACCGCATGGCAGGGCGGGGAAAGGGCCATTTATCAAGGGCAGGACTACGCTGCTGAGTGGCCCTCCTGGATTTGGGATGGGCCAGGACAGGCAATCCCTCCCACCACCCTGCAGTGGCGGGCACCATTTTGTTTCATGCCGCATTCTACAGTGAGGAGCCGCCATTTTGTGAAAGCGCCCAGCCCACCTGTTGCCGTGCCGCTCCCTGATTGGCTTAGCCAGCTTTGTTTATAAAACCCTGTCATCTTCTCATTCCTCCCTCTGATTGGCTGCCTGCTTCCAGACCGGGAAGGTCTCACGTGTAGGAAATGTTTATGTTTCTCTAGAGCCGTGCTGGTTTCTTTGCCCACGTGCTGGCACCAAGGGCAGCTGGTGGCCTCTGAGAAGAAGCCGGTATCGGCCCCATGCATTGTGACAATGCCGGTTCTAGCGGCACTGCCGCAGGACAGGGCAGAGCCTGGCAGCCAGGAAGGCGGTGCCTTAGGAGAAAGCATGCTTGGAAAGGACCGCCAAACAGGGCAACATGCTGCTCAGCAGTGGGGAGTGAGGAGGAGAAAGTGTGAGAAACAGCTGTGCAAAGGCCAAGGTGAGAGTCGGAGCGGGAGTAAGGAGGGGGAGGAAGGCTTTGGGGGGTCAGGACGAGCAAGAGGAGGAGCAGGAGGAGGAACGGGAGGAGGAGCAGGAGGAGGAGGAAGAGCAGGGGGTGGTTCTGGCGCCAGAATCAAAATTCTAATGCAGCGCAACCCTTGCAAGAGAGCACGCCGGCGCGGGTCGATGTGTGCTGAGGGAAGCTGCAGGCCCCAGAGAGCACGCACAAGAGCCTGCAGGGCACCGTGCATGGGTAAAGCAAGCCGTCTTCAACTGCCTGCAGTTCTGGCAGCTTTGGAGTTTCTTTTTAGCAAATGTCCCATCGGAAGAGCCCCTGCAGAGTCGGGGCCTTTGAGCCCTGTTGTTAGGTTGCTGCACGCTCTCTGATGCTGTGGACGCTTGCGCAAGTTTGGCCCGGCATCTTCAGTATTCTGTGTGGCTTTAAGGCACGGAAGGCAAGGCAACGCCTCCCGCATCCCTGCTGACATACTTGCAAACTCGCAGCTGACTTGTATCCCTCACCGAGTAAAGAAGGCGCATGTGAAGAAGCATGCACGAGCCATCAGTGCCCCACAGCTTCATACCCCATAAGCACAGTCACGATGCGCAGGCCACCTCTTCTCTCACATTCCCTGCGAAGAGCAGGAACAGTCCGCCTGGTTGTCTTGAAATGCGCACACACCCCGTCCCCAAAACTGACACCTAAAGCCTTTCCACACCCCAAATTCACAGTTGCAGGACCCTTTGCTTCTGCGTGGTGTCCTGTGCAGCACCTGCTACCACCTGGCCTGTCAGATGGCGAGCACTGCAGCAGGCACAGGTGCCGCTTCTGCTGCTAGCACAGCTCCACAGCGCCACGGCTGCAGCCTGAAGCTCTTCCCGGCCACCAGCTGGAGGCGCTGGGCATACACCGCATGGCAGGGCGGGGAAAGGGCCATTTATCAAGGGCAGGACTACGCTGCTGAGTGGCCCTCCTGGATTTGGGATGGGCCAGGACAGGCAATCCCTCCCACCACCCTGCAGTGGCGGGCACCATTTTGTTTCATGCCGCATTCTACAGTGAGGAGCCGCCATTTTGTGAAAGCGCCCAGCCCACCTGTTGCCGCGCCGCTCCCTGATTGGCTTAGCCAGCTTTGTTTATAAAACCCTGTCATCTTCTCATTCCTCCCTCTGATTGGCTGCCTGCTTCCAGACCGGGAAGGTCTCACGTGTAGGAAATGTTTATGTTTCTCTAGAGCCGTGCTGGTTTCTTTGCCCACGTGCTGGCACCAAGGGCAGCTGGTGGCCTCTGAGAAGAAGCCGGTATCGGCCCCATGCATTGTGACAATGCCGGTTCTAGCGGCACTGCCGCAGGACAGGGCAGAGCCTGGCAGCCAGGAAGGCGGTGCCTTAGGAGAAAGCATGCTTGGAAAGGACCGCCAAACAGGGCAACATGCTGCTCAGCAGTGGGGAGTGAGGAGGAGAAAGTGTGAGAAACAGCTGTGCAAAGGCCAAGGTGAGAGTCGGAGCGGGAGTAAGGAGGGGGAGGAAGGCTTTGGGGGGTCAGGACGAGCAAGAGGAGGAGCAGGAGGAGGAACGGGAGGAGGAGCAGGAGGAGGAGGAAGAGCAGGGGGTGGTTCTGGCGCCAGAATCAAAATTCTAATGCAGCGCAACCCTTGCAAGAGAGCACGCCGGCGCGGGTCGATGTGTGCTGAGGGAAGCTGCAGGCCCCAGAGAGCACGCACAAGAGCCTGCAGGGCACCGTGCATGGGTAAAGCAAGCCGTCTTCAACTGCCTGCAGTTCTGGCAGCTTTGGAGTTTCTTTTAGCAAATGTCCCATCGGAAGAGCCCCTGCAGAGTCGGGGCCTTTGAGCCCTGTTGTTAGGTTGCTGCACGCTCTCTGATGCTGTGGACGCTTGTGCAAGTTTGGCCCGGCATCTTCAGTATTCTGTGTGGCTTTAAGGCACGGAAGGCAAGGCAACGCCTCCCGCATCCCTGCTGACATACTTGCAAACTCGCAGCTGACTTGTATCCCTCACCGAGTAAAGAAGGCGCATGTGAAGAAGCATGCACGAGCCATCAGTGCCCCACAGCTTCATACCCCATAAGCACAGTCACGATGCGCAGGCCACCTCTTCTCTCACATTCCCTGCGAAGAGCAGGAACAGTCCGCCTGGTTGTCTTGAAATGCGCACACACCCCGTCCCCAAAACTGACACCTAAAGCCTTTCCACACCCCAAATTCACAGTTGCAGGACCCTTTGCTTCTGCGTGGTGTCCTGTGCAGCACCTGCTACCACCTGGCCTGTCAGATGGCGAGCACTGCAGCAGGCACAGGTGCCGCTTCTGCTGCTAGCACAGCTCCACAGCGCCACGGCTGCAGCCTGAAGCTCTTCCCGGCCACCAGCTGGAGGCGCTGGGCATACACCGCATGGCAGGGCGGGGAAAGGGCCATTTATCAAGGGCAGGACTACGCTGCTGAGTGGCCCTCCTGGATTTGGGATGGGCCAGGACAGGCAATCCCTCCCACCACCCTGCAGTGGCGGGCACCATTTTGTTTCATGCCGCATTCTACAGTGAGGAGCCGCCATTTTGTGAAAGCGCCCAGCCCACCTGTTGCCGCGCCGCTCCCTGATTGGCTTAGCCAGCTTTGTTTATAAAACCCTGTCATCTTCTCATTCCTCCCTCTGATTGGCTGCCTGCTTCCAGACCGGGAAGGTCTCACGTGTAGGAAATGTTTATGTTTCTCTAGAGCCGTGCTGGTTTCTTTGCCCACGTGCTGGCACCAAGGGCAGCTGGTGGCCTCTGAGAAGAAGCCGGTATCGGCCCCATGCATTGTGACAATGCCGGTTCTAGCGGCACTGCCGCAGGACAGGGCAGAGCCTGGCAGCCAGGAAGGCGGTGCCTTAGGAGAAAGCATGCTTGGAAAGGACCGCCAAACAGGGCAACATGCTGCTCAGCAGTGGGGAGTGAGGAGGAGAAAGTGTGAGAAACAGCTGTGCAAAGGCCAAGGTGAGAGTCGGAGCGGGAGTAAGGAGGGGGAGGAAGGCTTTGGGGGGTCAGGACGAGCAAGAGGAGGAGCAGGAGGAGGAACGGGAGGAGGAGCAGGAGGAGGAGGAAGAGCAGGGGGTGGTTCTGGCGCCAGAATCAAAATTCTAATGCAGCGCAACCCTTGCAAGAGAGCACGCCGGCGCGGGTCGATGTGTGCTGAGGGAAGCTGCAGGCCCCAGAGAGCACGCACAAGAGCCTGCAGGGCACCGTGCATGGGTAAAGCAAGCCGTCTTCAACTGCCTGCAGTTCTGGCAGCTTTGGAGTTTCTTTTAGCAAATGTCCCATCGGAAGAGCCCCTGCAGAGTCGGGGCCTTTGAGCCCTGTTGTTAGGTTGCTGCACGCTCTCTGATGCTGTGGACGCTTGTGCAAGTTTGGCCCGGCATCTTCAGTATTCTGTGTGGCTTTAAGGCACGGAAGGCAAGGCAACGCCTCCCGCATCCCTGCTGACATACTTGCAAACTCGCAGCTGACTTGTATCCCTCACCGAGTAAAGAAGGCGCATGTGAAGAAGCATGCACGAGCCATCAGTGCCCCACAGCTTCATACCCCATAAGCACAGTCACGATGCGCAGGCCACCTCTTCTCTCACATTCCCTGCGAAGAGCAGGAACAGTCCGCCTGGTTGTCTTGAAATGCGCACACACCCCGTCCCCAAAACTGACACCTAAAGCCTTTCCACACCCCAAATTCACAGTTGCAGGACCCTTTGCTTCTGCGTGGTGTCCTGTGCAGCACCTGCTACCACCTGGCCTGTCAGATGGCGAGCACTGCAGCAGGCACAGGTGCCGCTTCTGCTGCTAGCACAGCTCCACAGCGCCACGGCTGCAGCCTGAAGCTCTTCCCGGCCACCAGCTGGAGGCGCTGGGCATACACCGCATGGCAGGGCGGGGAAAGGGCCATTTATCAAGGGCAGGACTACGCTGCTGAGTGGCCCTCCTGGATTTGGGATGGGCCAGGACAGGCAATCCCTCCCACCACCCTGCAGTGGCGGGCACCATTTTGTTTCATGCCGCATTCTACAGTGAGGAGCCGCCATTTTGTGAAAGCGCCCAGCCCACCTGTTGCCGCGCCGCTCCCTGATTGGCTTAGCCAGCTTTGTTTATAAAACCCTGTCATCTTCTCATTCCTCCCTCTGATTGGCTGCCTGCTTCCAGACCGGGAAGGTCTCACGTGTAGGAAATGTTTATGTTTCTCTAGAGCCGTGCTGGTTTCTTTGCCCACGTGCTGGCACCAAGGGCAGCTGGTGGCCTCTGAGAAGAAGCCGGTATCGGCCCCATGCATTGTGACAATGCCGGTTCTAGCGGCACTGCCGCAGGACAGGGCAGAGCCTGGCAGCCAGGAAGGCGGTGCCTTAGGAGAAAGCATGCTTGGAAAGGACCGCCAAACAGGGCAACATGCTGCTCAGCAGTGGGGAGTGAGGAGGAGAAAGTGTGAGAAACAGCTGTGCAAAGGCCAAGGTGAGAGTCGGAGCGGGAGTAAGGAGGGGGAGGAAGGCTTTGGGGGGTCAGGACGAGCAAGAGGAGGAGCAGGAGGAGGAACGGGAGGAGGAGCAGGAGGAGGAGGAAGAGCAGGGGGTGGTTCTGGCGCCAGAATCAAAATTCTAATGCAGCGCAACCCTTGCAAGAGAGCACGCCGGCGCGGGTCGATGTGTGCTGAGGGAAGCTGCAGGCCCCAGAGAGCACGCACAAGAGCCTGCAGGGCACCGTGCATGGGTAAAGCAAGCCGTCTTCAACTGCCTGCAGTTCTGGCAGCTTTGGAGTTTCTTTTAGCAAATGTCCCATCGGAAGAGCCCCTGCAGAGTCGGGGCCTTTGAGCCCTGTTGTTAGGTTGCTGCACGCTCTCTGATGCTGTGGACGCTTGCGCAAGTTTGGCCCGGCATCTTCAGTATTCTGTGTGGCTTTAAGGCACGGAAGGCAAGGCAACGCCTCCCGCATCCCTGCTGACATACTTGCAAACTCGCAGCTGACTTGTATCCCTCACCGAGAAAAGAAGGCGCATGTGAAGCAGCATGCACGAGCCATCAGTGCCCCACAGCTTCATACCCCATAAGCACAGTCACGATGCGCAGGCCACCTCTTCTCTCACATTCCCTGCGAAGAGCAGGAACAGTCCGCCTGGTTGTCTTGAAATGCGCACACACCCCGTCCCCAAAACTGACACCTAAAGCCTTTCCACACCCCAAATTCACAGTTGCAGGACCCTTTGCTTCTGCGTGGTGTCCTGTGCAGCACCTGCTACCACCTGGCCTGTCAGATGGCGAGCACTGCAGCAGGCACAGGTGCCGCTTCTGCTGCTAGCACAGCTCCACAGCGCCACGGCTGCAGCCTGAAGCTCTTCCCGGCCACCAGCTGGAGGCGCTGGGCATACACCGCATGGCAGGGCGGGGAAAGGGCCATTTATCAAGGGCAGGACTACGCTGCTGAGTGGCCCTCCTGGATTTGGGATGGGCCAGGACAGGCAATCCCTCCCACCACCCTGCAGTGGCGGGCACCATTTTGTTTCATGCCGCATTCTACAGTGAGGAGCCGCCATTTTGTGAAAGCGCCCAGCCCACCTGTTGCCGTGCCGCTCCCTGATTGGCTTAGCCAGCTTTGTTTATAAAACCCTGTCATCTTCTCATTCCTCCCTCTGATTGGCTGCCTGCTTCCAGACCGGGAAGGTCTCACGTGTAGGAAATGTTTATGTTTCTCTAGAGCCGTGCTGGTTTCTTTGCCCACGTGCTGGCACCAAGGGCAGCTGGTGGCCTCTGAGAAGAAGCCGGTATCGGCCCCATGCATTGTGACAATGCCGGTTCTAGCGGCACTGCCGCAGGACAGGGCAGAGCCTGGCAGCCAGGAAGGCGGTGCCTTAGGAGAAAGCATGCTTGGAAAGGACCGCCAAACAGGGCAACATGCTGCTCAGCAGTGGGGAGTGAGGAGGAGAAAGTGTGAGAAACAGCTGTGCAAAGGCCAAGGTGAGAGTCGGAGCGGGAGTAAGGAGGGGGAGGAAGGCTTTGGGGGGTCAGGACGAGCAAGAGGAGGAGCAGGAGGAGGAACGGGAGGAGGAGCAGGAGGAGGAGGAAGAGCAGGGGGTGGTTCTGGCGCCAGAATCAAAATTCTAATGCAGCGCAACCCTTGCAAGAGAGCACGCCGGCGCGGGTCGATGTGTGCTGAGGGAAGCTGCAGGCCCCAGAGAGCACGCACAAGAGCCTGCAGGGCACCGTGCATGGGTAAAGCAAGCCGTCTTCAACTGCCTGCAGTTCTGGCAGCTTTGGAGTTTCTTTTAGCAAATGTCCCATCGGAAGAGCCCCTGCAGAGTCGGGGCCTTTGAGCCCTGTTGTTAGGTTGCTGCACGCTCTCTGATGCTGTGGACGCTTGCGCAAGTTTGGCCCGGCATCTTCAGTATTCTGTGTGGCTTTAAGGCACGGAAGGCAAGGCAACGCCTCCCGCATCCCTGCTGACATACTTGCAAACTCGCAGCTGACTTGTATCCCTCACCGAGAAAAGAAGGCGCATGTGAAGCAGCATGCACGAGCCATCAGTGCCCCACAGCTTCATACCCCATAAGCACAGTCACGATGCGCAGGCCACCTCTTCTCTCACATTCCCTGCGAAGAGCAGGAACAGTCCGCCTGGTTGTCTTGAAATGCGCACACACCCCGTCCCCAAAACTGACACCTAAAGCCTTTCCACACCCCAAATTCACAGTTGCAGGACCCTTTGCTTCTGCGTGGTGTCCTGTGCAGCACCTGCTACCACCTGGCCTGTCAGATGGCGAGCACTGCAGCAGGCACAGGTGCCGCTTCTGCTGCTAGCACAGCTCCACAGCGCCACGGCTGCAGCCTGAAGCTCTTCCCGGCCACCAGCTGGAGGCGCTGGGCATACACCGCATGGCAGGGCGGGGAAAGGGCCATTTATCAAGGGCAGGACTACGCTGCTGAGTGGCCCTCCTGGATTTGGGATGGGCCAGGACAGGCAATCCCTCCCACCACCCTGCAGTGGCGGGCACCATTTTGTTTCATGCCGCATTCTACAGTGAGGAGCCGCCATTTTGTGAAAGCGCCCAGCCCACCTGTTGCCGTGCCGCTCCCTGATTGGCTTAGCCAGCTTTGTTTATAAAACCCTGTCATCTTCTCATTCCTCCCTCTGATTGGCTGCCTGCTTCCAGACCGGGAAGGTCTCACGTGTAGGAAATGTTTATGTTTCTCTAGAGCCGTGCTGGTTTCTTTGCCCACGTGCTGGCACCAAGGGCAGCTGGTGGCCTCTGAGAAGAAGCCGGTATCGGCCCCATGCATTGTGACAATGCCGGTTCTAGCGGCACTGCCGCAGGACAGGGCAGAGCCTGGCAGCCAGGAAGGCGGTGCCTTAGGAGAAAGCATGCTTGGAAAGGACCGCCAAACAGGGCAACATGCTGCTCAGCAGTGGGGAGTGAGGAGGAGAAAGTGTGAGAAACAGCTGTGCAAAGGCCAAGGTGAGAGTCGGAGCGGGAGTAAGGAGGGGGAGGAAGGCTTTGGGGGGTCAGGACGAGCAAGAGGAGGAGCAGGAGGAGGAACGGGAGGAGGAGCAGGAGGAGGAGGAAGAGCAGGGGGTGGTTCTGGCGCCAGAATCAAAATTCTAATGCAGCGCAACCCTTGCAAGAGAGCACGCCGGCGCGGGTCGATGTGTGCTGAGGGAAGCTGCAGGCCCCAGAGAGCACGCACAAGAGCCTGCAGGGCACCGTGCATGGGTAAAGCAAGCCGTCTTCAACTGCCTGCAGTTCTGGCAGCTTTGGAGTTTCTTTTTAGCAAATGTCCCATCGGAAGAGCCCCTGCAGAGTCGGGGCCTTTGAGCCCTGTTGTTAGGTTGCTGCACGCTCTCTGATGCTGTGGACGCTTGCGCAAGTTTGGCCCGGCATCTTCAGTATTCTGTGTGGCTTTAAGGCACGGAAGGCAAGGCAACGCCTCCCGCATCCCTGCTGACATACTTGCAAACTCGCAGCTGACTTGTATCCCTCACCGAGTAAAGAAGGCGCATGTGAAGAAGCATGCACGAGCCATCAGTGCCCCACAGCTTCATACCCCATAAGCACAGTCACGATGCGCAGGCCACCTCTTCTCTCACATTCCCTGCGAAGAGCAGGAACAGTCCGCCTGGTTGTCTTGAAATGCGCACACACCCCGTCCCCAAAACTGACACCTAAAGCCTTTCCACACCCCAAATTCACAGTTGCAGGACCCTTTGCTTCTGCGTGGTGTCCTGTGCAGCACCTGCTACCACCTGGCCTGTCAGATGGCGAGCACTGCAGCAGGCACAGGTGCCGCTTCTGCTGCTAGCACAGCTCCACAGCGCCACGGCTGCAGCCTGAAGCTCTTCCCGGCCACCAGCTGGAGGCGCTGGGCATACACCGCATGGCAGGGCGGGGAAAGGGCCATTTATCAAGGGCAGGACTACGCTGCTGAGTGGCCCTCCTGGATTTGGGATGGGCCAGGACAGGCAATCCCTCCCACCACCCTGCAGTGGCGGGCACCATTTTGTTTCATGCCGCATTCTACAGTGAGGAGCCGCCATTTTGTGAAAGCGCCCAGCCCACCTGTTGCCGCGCCGCTCCCTGATTGGCTTAGCCAGCTTTGTTTATAAAACCCTGTCATCTTCTCATTCCTCCCTCTGATTGGCTGCCTGCTTCCAGACCGGGAAGGTCTCACGTGTAGGAAATGTTTATGTTTCTCTAGAGCCGTGCTGGTTTCTTTGCCCACGTGCTGGCACCAAGGGCAGCTGGTGGCCTCTGAGAAGAAGCCGGTATCGGCCCCATGCATTGTGACAATGCCGGTTCTAGCGGCACTGCCGCAGGACAGGGCAGAGCCTGGCAGCCAGGAAGGCGGTGCCTTAGGAGAAAGCATGCTTGGAAAGGACCGCCAAACAGGGCAACATGCTGCTCAGCAGTGGGGAGTGAGGAGGAGAAAGTGTGAGAAACAGCTGTGCAAAGGCCAAGGTGAGAGTCGGAGCGGGAGTAAGGAGGGGGAGGAAGGCTTTGGGGGGTCAGGACGAGCAAGAGGAGGAGCAGGAGGAGGAACGGGAGGAGGAGCAGGAGGAGGAGGAAGAGCAGGGGGTGGTTCTGGCGCCAGAATCAAAATTCTAATGCAGCGCAACCCTTGCAAGAGAGCACGCCGGCGCGGGTCGATGTGTGCTGAGGGAAGCTGCAGGCCCCAGAGAGCACGCACAAGAGCCTGCAGGGCACCGTGCATGGGTAAAGCAAGCCGTCTTCAACTGCCTGCAGTTCTGGCAGCTTTGGAGTTTCTTTCTAGCAAATGTCCCATCGGAAGAGCCCCTGCAGAGTCGGGGCCTTTGAGCCCTGTTGTTAGGTTGCTGCACGCTCTCTGATGCTGTGGACGCTTGCGCAAGTTTGGCCCGGCATCTTCAGTATTCTGTGTGGCTTTAAGGCACGGAAGGCAAGGCAACGCCTCCCGCATCCCTGCTGACATACTTGCAAACTCGCAGCTGACTTGTATCCCTCACCGAGAAAAGAAGGCGCATGTGAAGAAGCATGCACGAGCCATCAGTGCCCCACAGCTTCATACCCCATAAGCACAGTCACGATGCGCAGGCCACCTCTTCTCTCACATTCCCTGCGAAGAGCAGGAACAGTCCGCCTGGTTGTCTTGAAATGCGCACACACCCCGTCCCCAAAACTGACACCTAAAGCCTTTCCACACCCCAAATTCACAGTTGCAGGACCCTTTGCTTCTGCGTGGTGTCCTGTGCAGCACCTGCTACCACCTGGCCTGTCAGATGGCGAGCACTGCAGCAGGCACAGGTGCCGCTTCTGCTGCTAGCACAGCTCCACAGCGCCACGGCTGCAGCCTGAAGCTCTTCCCGGCCACCAGCTGGAGGCGCTGGGCATACACCGCATGGCAGGGCGGGGAAAGGGCCATTTATCAAGGGCAGGACTACGCTGCTGAGTGGCCCTCCTGGATTTGGGATGGGCCAGGACAGGCAATCCCTCCCACCACCCTGCAGTGGCGGGCACCATTTTGTTTCATGCCGCATTCTACAGTGAGGAGCCGCCATTTTGTGAAAGCGCCCAGCCCACCTGTTGCCGTGCCGCTCCCTGATTGGCTTAGCCAG